>NC_091977.1:350608856-350908856 GCF_044704955.1 Pristiophorus japonicus
GGGCAGAAAACGCTAGTGGGAGTTGTGTACAGACCACCAAACAGTAGTAGTGAGGTTGGGGACAGCATCAAATAAGAAATTAGTGATGCGTGCAATAAAGGTACAGCAGTTATCATGGGCGACTTTAATCTAGATATAGATTGGACTAACCAAACTGGTAGCAGTACAATGGAGAAGGATTTCCTGGAGTGTATTAGGGATGGTTTTCTGGACCAATATGTCGAGGAACCAACTAGAGCGCTGGCCATCCTAGACTGCATGATGTGTAATGAGAAAGGACTAATTAACAATCTTGTTCTGCGAGGCCCCTTGGGGAAGAGTGACCATACTATGGTAGAATTGTTTATTAAGATTGAGATTGACACAGTTAATTCAGAAACGAGGGTCCTGAACTTAAGGAAAGGTAACTTCAATGGTATGAGACTTGAATTGGCTAGAATAGACTGGCAAATGATACTTAAATGGTTGACAGTGGATAGGCAATGGCAACATTTAAAGATCACATGGATGAACTTCAACATTTGTACATCCCTGTCTGGAGTAAAAATGAAACAGGGAAGGTGGTTCAAACGTGGCTAACAAGGCAAATTAAGAATAGTGTTAAATCCAAGCAAGAGGCATAATAGTTGGCCAGACAAAGCAGCAAACCTGAGGACTGGGAGAAATTTAGAATTCAGCAGAGGAGGAAAAAAGGTTTAATTAGGAGGGGGGAAATAGAGGATGAGAGGAAGCTTGCTGGGAACATAAAAACTGACTGCAAAAGCTTCTATAGATATGTGAAGAGAAAAAGATTAGTGAAGACAAACGTAGGTTCCTTGCAGTCAGATTCAGGTGAATTTATAATGGGGAACAAAGAAATGGCAGACCAGTTGAACAAATACTTTGGTTCTGTCTTCACGAAGGAAGACACAAATAACCACCCGGAAGTACTAGGGGACCGAGGGTCTAGTGAGAAGGAGGAACTGAAGGATATCCTTATTCGGCGGGAAATTGTGTTCGGGAAATTGATGGGATTGAAGGCCGATAAATCCCGGGGGCCTGATAGTCTGCATCCCAGAGTACTTAAGGAAGTGGCTCTAGAAATATTGGATGCATTGGTGATCATTTTCCAACAGTCTATCGACTCTGGATCAGTTCCTATGGACTGGAGGGTAGCTAATGTAACACCACTTTTTAAAAAAGGAGGTAGAGAGAAAACGGTAATTATAGACCAGTTAGCCTGACATCAGTAATGGGGAAAATGTTGGAATCAATTGTTAAAGATGAAATAACAGCGCATTTGGAAAGCAGTGACAGGATCGGTCCAAGTCAGCATGGATTTGTGAAAGGGAAATCATACTTGAAAATCTTCTGGAATTTTTTGAGGATGTAACTAGTAGAGTGGACAAGGGAGAACCAGTGGATGTGGTGTATTTGGACTTTCAAAAGGCCTTTGACAAGGCCCCACACAAGAGATTGGTGTGCAAAATTAAAGCACATGGTATTGAGGGTAATGTACTGATGTGGATAGAGAACTGGTTGGCAGACAGGAAGCAGAGAGTCGGGATAAATGGATCCTTTTCAGAATGGCAGGCAGTGACTAGTGGGATGCTGCAGGGCTCAGTGCTGGGACCCCAGCTATTTACAATATACATCAATGATTTGGATGAAGGAATTGAGTGTAATATCTCCAAGTTTGCAGATGACACTAAACTGGGTGGCGGTGTGAGCTATGAAGAGGATGCTAAGAGGCTGCAGGGTGATTTGGACAGGTTAGGTGAGTGGGCAAATGTATGGCAGATGCAGTATAATGTGGACAAATGTGAGGTTATCCACTTTGGGGGCAAAAACACGAAGGCAGAATATTATCTGAATGGCGGCAGATTAGGAAAAGGGGAGGTGCAATGAGACCTGGGTGTCATGGTACATCAGTCATTGAAAGTTGACATGCAGGTGCAGCAGGCGGTGAAGAAGGAAAATGGTAGGTTGGCCTTCATAGCTAGGGGTTTTGAGTGTAGGATCTGGGAGGTCTTACTGCAGTTGTACAGGGCCTTTGTGAGCCCTCACCTTGAATATTGTGTTCAGTTTTGGTCTCCTAATCTGAGGAAGGACATTCTTGCTATTGAGGGAGTGCAGCAAAGGTTCACCAGACTGATTCCCGGGATGGCTGGACTGATATATGAGGAAAGACTGGATCGGCTGGGCCTTTATTCACTGGAGTTTAGAAGGATGAGAGGGGATCTCATAGAAACATACAAAATTCTGATGGGATTGGACAGGTTAGATGCAGGAAGAATGTTCCTGATGTTGGGGAAGTCCAGAACCAGGGGACACAGTCTAAGGATAAGGGGTAAGCCATTTAGGACTGAGATGAGGAGAAATTTCTTCCTCAGAGAGTTGTTGTTAGATCTCTTAATTTCCAATGAAATACGAACTCCGGTTGTAGTTTTAATGTAATTTTATTCTGGCAGCAGCAACAAGCTTCTGGCTTTAAGCCAGGCCTTTGTCCTTCTGAGACCACATGGCCAAAATGGCTGTACTTATACCTGGCTCAGTTTACAGAAAAGAATGCGCCTTCTTTGACCTTATTGGCTCAATTGATATACTGTTAACCTTAATTGGCTCGCTACCAAAGGTCCTAAAATATCAAGTTGATTGATGACTTAATGCAATGTGGTCTGTGTTTTCTCAAAACTGCAGCCAGGCTGCAGAGCTTGAATTCTCTATCAGTTGTTAATCTGTGGAATTTCCTGCCGCAGAGAGTTGTTGATGCCAGTTCGTTGGATATATTCAAGAGGGAGTTAGACATGGCCTTTATCGCTAAAGGGATCAAGGGGTATGGAGAGAAAGCAGGAAAGGGGTACTGAGGTGAATGATCAGCCATGATCTTATTGAATAGTGGTGCAGGCTCGAAGGGCCGAATGGCCTACTCCTGCACCTATTTTCTATGTTTCTGTTTTTCTATGAACATAAAATAAGAACATAAGAAATAGGAGCAGGAGTAGGTCATACGGCCCCTCAAGCCTGCTCCCCCAATTAATACGATCGTGGCTGATCTGATCATGGACTCAGCTCCACTGCCCTGCCCGCTCCCCATAATCCCTTATTCCCTTGTCGTTTAACAAACTGTTGATTTCTGTCTTAAATTTATTCAATGTCCCAGCTTCCACAGCTCTCTGAGGCAGCGAATTCCACAGAGAGAAGAAATTTCTCCTCATATCAGTATTAAATGGGCGGCCCCTTATTCTAAAATTAGTTCTAGTCTCTAGTTCTCGTCTCTCCCATCAGTGGAAACATCCTCCCTGTCTCCACCTTGTCAAGCCCTCTCACAATCTTATACATTTCGATAAGATCACCTCTCATTCTTCTGAATTCCAATGAGTAGAGGCCCAACCTACTCAACCTTTCCTCATTATTCAACCCCTCCCCTCCCTCCCCAATCTCCGGAATCAACCTAGTAAACCTTCTCTGAACTGCCTCCAAAGCAAGTATATCCTTTCGTAAATATGGAAATCAAAACTGCACACAGTATTCCAGGTGTGGCCTCACCAATACCCTGTATAACTGTAGCAAGACTTCCCTGCTTTTATACTCCACCCCCTTTGCAATAAAGGCTACTGCTGCAAGTCTCACACCCACATCTCATAGCTTGCACACACTACCAGCTATTCATCATGACAGGCACATCAGCCAAACACATTTAGCTACACTCACTCACACACTTCCATTTCTCTTGCAGGACAAGTTGGCACATAATTGGAGGCTGCACATCCCAACCCCAATGGAGGAGATGGTGGTCGCCATCGTTGGTTGGAGTGTCCATCATTGAGGCTGTGGTCCACAGTGGGGCTGAAACCATCAAAGACGACTTCATGCCTAGTTCAACTATTCAGATCCCACTTCCCCTCATCCCACAATCTCTTTTGATTATAAGCATGCACTTCTTGCTTGCCCCCTCTCACCTCAGTGCAACCCTACCCTTGTGCCTTTTTCCTTTCAGTTACCCAAGAACTGCAACCTGGTCAGCCAGTGGTAGAGGAGCAGGAACTGGAAGGGGAAGAAGGCGGTGATGCTGAAGACACAGCACCGTCACTTGATTTCACACTTGCAGCTATTCGCTCAGATACTGACACTATACATAATTTAGAGGGTAGCTTAGAGGAGGTATCGGCAAGTAGTTAGTCACCGGGCACAAGCTTGCCTGCAGCCAGGGCAGAGGGAAAGGATAGCACAGGTGCTAGCTCACCGGAGGGCGAGATCACACACGAGTTCTGCTGCACTGGACTCAGATGAGGATTTTGATGGGGCAGGCTACAGGAGGGTATGCACAATGAAATGCTTGATGCATTGTCAAGCCTGCGAGGACGTCTGAGTGCAATGTTGAGAAGTATGGAAGGATCCGGCACCAACCTTGTACAGGGCTTTGCACAGAGCTTGGAGCCCATCCTTTCCAGCATAGAAGTGGTGGCCAGCTACATTAGTACACCTGTGGACCCCCCTATGATGCAGCGTCTGATGGCCGATGCTTCAGCTTCCATTGCAGCACAAGCAGAAGCCAACCAATATCTGGGTGCTGCAGTGGAAGCTCAGACTGATGTAGTGCAAGGTCAACTTGCTGCCATGCAAACCCAGACTGCTGCCATCATGGCCGCAGTTACCAATGTTCAAAGGGGCTTGCAGGGTGTCTACAGCAGTCCAGCAATCTGTCCTCCAACTGATCAGTCGGATTGCTGAGGCACCGCACCGGGAGCACGAAACTGTTGTCCTCTCTCAGGATTGCAATATTCGTCCTCCCACCTTTGCCACTCTGCTAGTGCCCTTGCTGTTGCCTATCAATCAATCGGCCCAGTCTGCTGACACTCATGCTGAGATGGTGCAGTCCAAAACCGGGCCTCCTAAGCCCAGAGATGCTTGAGGTCGTCCTCCAAGCCATCTGCAATCTCCCCACTGAAAGTCATCAGCCTTCCACCAGCCATGATCTATCCTTATTCCCTTCCTCTTCTCCATCTACATAGTGTCCTTTGGTGACATCATCTGCAGAAATCCACAGGTACATTAATAACACCCAGCTCTAACTCTCCATCACTTCTCTCAACCCCTTCCTCACTGAGGTTCAGGTAGGAGAATTGCTCCCTGAACACTCTGGGCAGATATGGCCTCCTGCTGAGAGCTCTTCTCGCCCTCCCTCTTCGAGCAACTTATCCTGCTCTGTGTCGCCTCTGCTCATTCTTCATTCTTGTTATATTCATTCACGGGATGTGGGCGTCACTGGCAAGACCATAGGCCAAGTTGAATGCATACTACTGCATCCATGTGTGGGAGCACGTGGCCTGTGCAAAATCCTTCCTGCTGCTGAATGCGTGTTCAGCTGTGCGAGCTTAAGAGAGGGCATTAGCTGGAGCACTAAGTTCCAAAATGATCGTTGTTGTGTCAAATCAGCATTACACACTGATTGACATCACGATCTACTTACTCTGCAAACTTCTGGCACACACTCACTGTGTCTGCGCTAATGCCCTACCCAAGATGACGTCCAGCATGGCCTGTACCAGGAGAGTGCCAACAGTGTGGACGCCATTTTGAGCCAAAACAACGCTCATAGTGCTGAGAAAATGGGCACTAAGGAGCTAAATTTTGTGTCCATATTTTCTTTGCAGGGGTGTAGTGCCGATTCACCAGAATTATACCAGGGTTTAAAGGGTTAAATTGTAGGGGCAAGTTACATAAACTTGTGTTGTATTCCCTTGCATTTAGACGATTGAAGCGTGATTTAATCAACATCTCTAAAATGTTTACAGGATTTGATTGGCTAGAAACAGAAAAAAAATTTCTTGTGGTGAGAGAATCCAAAACAATGGGGCTTAATCTTAAAATTAGAGCTAGGTTATTTAGGAGGTATATCAGGAGCAACTTTTTTGAATAAAAGGTAGTAGAAATCTGGAACTCGCTCCACTAAAAGGCTGTGGATGTTGGGTTAATTTCAAGACTGAGAACGATAGATTTTTGTCAGGTAAAGGTATCAAGGGAATATGGAGCCAAGGCAGGTGTAAATGGTGTTGAGGTACAGATCAGCCATGATATAACTGAATGGCGAAACAGGCTCGAGGGCCTGAATGGTCAACTCTTGCTCCTATGTTCCTGGAACCCTGTTTTATACCAAGAACTTCAACTTTAGATGTGACCAAAGGGTTAATAACAGTTCACAAGTTGCTCCTCTGCAATAATTAGGGCCTGTGCATAAGTTCAAGAGTTTAAAGGTCAGCTAGGAAACTATCAATAGTCATGAGAGATGTGCATACAAACATAAGGAAAATGGACTCCAACAACACAGCAAATCTAGTATAAGTACATTTCTGACAAGGTCTTAATACAGACTCATTTTTCAGATGGGTAGGAAGTGACACTGAGAAAATCTAGGGACAGGTTTCATGCACACACCTTTATTATTGATCCCACTCTCCATCCTGGAATGTGAGCTGATATCAAACCCAATGCATTATTTTTGAAGATTTAACTCTTTCCTTTCCAATTGTTTTTGAGCTGTTTCATTTTAATTCTCTGCTGAATTACAGGTTTGTGTTTCAGCAGACAAAGGAAGGTTGTGGTACAAGTGCTGGATGTTGTGAAGTGCTCATGTATCCAAACAGGAATCCTCATATTGTTACTTAATGACTTTATATCTACTGTTGTGATTTGCTGGTACTAAGTGTTACTAAGTATTCCTTTCAGTACCTAGCTATTTGACTAACACAGAGCTAGATTATCATATAATCACAGAGTGTTACAGCACAGAAGGGGGCCGTTTGGTCCATTGTGTCTGTGCCGGCTCTTTGTAAGTGCTGTATAATTAGTTCCATACCCTTGCTCCTTCCCCACAGCACTGCAATGTTTTCCTCTTCAAGTATTTATCCAATTCCCTTTTGAAAGTTACTGTTAAATCTGCTTCCACCACCCTTTCAGGCAGTGTATTCCAGATTGTAACAACATGCTGCGTAAAAAATGTTTCCTCATGTCACCTCTCGTTCTTTTGCCAATTATTTGAAATTTGTGTCCTTTGGTTACTGACCTTCCTGCTACTGGAAATAGTTTACATTGAATGACATAGAATATACAACACAAAAACAGGCCTTTCAGCTCAATTAGTCTGTGCTGTTTATACTCCACACCAGTCTCCTCCCATTCTCAGCCTTTTAGCATATCTTTCTCCTTAGTTATTCTATCAAAACCCTTCCTGATTTTGAACACCTCTGTTAAATCTCCCTTAATCTTCTCTGTTCTAAGAAGAACAAAACCAACTTCTCCAGTTTCTCTACATAACTGAAGTCCTGTATCCCTGGTACCATTCTAGTGAATCTCCTCTGCACCCTCTCCAAGGCCTTGACATCCTTTTTAACGTGTGGTGCCCAGAAAGTGGTAACAATGCTCCAGCTGGGGCCGAAATAGTATTTTATAAAAGTTTAGCAAAACTTTCTTGCTTTTGTATTCTATGTCTCTATTTATAAAGCTAAAGATCCCATATACCTTTTTAACAGCCTTCCTAACGTGTCCTGCCACTAAACCAGTATTAAAGTTTAAGTCATTAAAATATATCAAAAAGAGCAGTACTCCTAATACCGATACTTGGGGGACACCCATGTTCAAAAAAGGGAAGAGGGATAAAACCGGTAACTACAGGTCAGTCTGTCTAATGTCAGTGGTGGGGGAACTTTTAGAGACAGCAATCCAGAATGAAATTAATTGTATACTTCATCCAGTCTGAAAACAACCATTCACCACTACTCTCTGCTTTCAGTCCCTTAGCCAATTTCATATTCACGCAGCCACTACCCCTTTAATCCCATGGACTTCAATATTGGTAACAAGTCTATTATATGGTATTTTATCAAATGCCTTTTGAAAGTCCATATACACAACATCAACCACACTACCCTCATTAACCCCTTCTGCTACTTCAACAAAGAACTCAATCAAGTTAGTCAAACATGATTTTCTTTTAATCCATGCTGGGTTTCATTTATTAATCCATATTTTTCCAAGTACCAATTAATTTTGTTCTGGATTACTATTTCTAAAAGTTTCCCCTCCACTGACATTGGACAGACTGGCCTGTAGTTGCCAGGTTTATGCCTCTTCCTTTTTTGGACAAGGGTGTAACATTTGCAATCCTCCAGTCCTCTGGCCCCACTCCCATATCTAAGGAGCATTAGAAGATGATGACTAGAGTCTCCACAATTTCCCTCAGAAACCTAAGATGCAACCCATCCTGACCAGGTAATTTTTCTAATTTGAGCACTTTCAATATTTTAAGTACCTCCTCCTTTATTTATATCCTATCCAATTTCTCCAGTATCTCCTCCTTTACTGTGACATTGGCGGCAGCATCTTTAGTGAAGACAGATGCAAAGTACTCACTTAGTATCTCAGCCATGTCCTTTGCCTCCACAAAAAGATCTCTTTTTTGGTCCCGACTTGGCCCCACCTTTCCTGTCACTATCCTTTTACTATTAAAATCATTTCACAGAGCGGGCTGGAGCCAGCAGCAGAAAAGACATTTACTATTTTAGTATCTCACGACTCACAAGTCACAGCTGTGACTCTGAAGTGAGAGTGCTGCTACTGAGCCAAGGCGGACACCTTGAAAGTTGTAGGTTCAACTTCCACTCCAGAGTGTTGAATGTGTATAATCAAAACTGACACTTCAGTGCAGTACTGAGGGAGCTAAAGGCCCTGTTTTTCAGATGAGGCATTAAACAAAGTCTGCCTTTACATCTACTGGATGTAAAAGATCTCATGGTACAATTTGAAGAAGAACTAGAGGGGACAAAATTCAGGGTCCCGGGAAGGACCATTACCACGGGTTTCGGCGGCCATTCACCAAAATCGAGTGGCCGCCGTGTTCCGGTCAATTGTTCTCCGCGACACATTTTCAGCGCAGATGTTTTTTGGGCCGTGTGGACATCCGCTGGGTATGGGGCTTGCGGCTGTAGTGACGTCATCAGGGTGCGCTCCGCTGCTACGCGGCCACGCCACCCATATTCCGCTTTAAAAAGTGAGCTTTTTGCTGGACAGTGCCCAGTTTTTTGGGTCAGTACATTGTATTACTTGTGTTACTTGACACCGCTGGAGGAGGAGGAATGGAGGATTCCCGCGATCAGGGGAATTTTTGGTGAAAAATGTTCTGTTCCTTTTGTGCATTTGGTAAACCTGCAGAGTCGTGTTCATCACTTTTCGGAGAATTTTGCGGACTTTTAGCTCTCACTGATTAGTGGAGGCCTGTAGGCCTCATTCTGTGCTTCACAGAGGCCTGCTTGTCAGGGTCCAGCTTTCACACAGAATGGGCTCAGTTTTGGCAGGGGAACGCCTTGTCCACCTTGTCAGACACAGGGCGGCACGCAGGAGAAGGTGGCACCATCAGCAATATGTAGAGAGGCAGCGGGCAAGGGAGGCAGCAGCCATTGCTGCCCAACATCCAGAAGGGCCTGCATATGGGCGCAGACCTGCACATAGAGAGGATGGCCAGGAGGGAGATGGCCTGAGGAGGAGGGTCAGATACGCTGACCTCCTGCACCACATACTGGGCCAGGAGCCTTGCCAGCAGAAGCCTGCAGAGGCTCCAGAACATGAGGAGGAACAGGGAGAGGGCGATCAGCCAGCTGCCATGGGAGGTGGCCAGCACAGACCTGGGGGAAGGAGGCCCTACCGTTAAAGGGTCTAGCGACATCTGTTCTCCTTCCTGGAGCTCAGTGATGAGCAATGTTTGCGAAGGCTCAGATTTAGAAAGGACATACTAAAAGGACACTGTACAATGTCCTGCACCAAGATCTGGACCCTCACATAAGGCTCAGGACTGCTCTGACCATTGAGACCAAGGTCAGCATAGCTCTGAACTTTTACGCTATGCAGACATTGGCAACATCTCACAATTCTCTACCCATCACTCCATCCAGCAGGTCATTGATACTCTATATAGGAGAAGAGTGGACTATATCACCTTCCCGAGCAACAGGTGGAGTGGCAGGCTGGATTTGTCCGGATTGCAGGATTTCCCAGGGTGCAGGGTGCCATCGATTGCACACATGTAGGCCTGAGAGCGCCACAACACCATCCCGAACTCTTCATCAATAGGAAGGGATTCCACTCCCTCAATGTGCAGCTGGTGTGTGACCACCAGCGTAGGATCCTGGCAGTTGATGCCAGGTATCCAGGCAGCAGCCATGATTCATTCATTCTGTGCCAGAGCAGTGGCCAGTACATGAGGACGGGCAAAGGCTTCCTATGTGTCTTTGCCATCAATAACACTAAATCATTTGAATACCGGGCCAAATCAGGATTGTGGATGGCTGTTTGGCGACAAGGGATATCCCTTGTCCACTTGGCTGCTGACTCCACTATGGAACCCCAGGACAGTGGCCGAGCATGAATACAACAACAATGAGTGACCATAACATGGTTGAATTTCAAATTCAGTTGGAGGGTGAGAAAGTTGGATCTCAAACCAGTGTCCTAAGCCTAAATAAAGGAGACTACAAAGGTATGAGGGCAGAGTTGTTTAAAGTGGACTGGGAAAATAGATTAAAGTATGGGACGGTTGATGAGCAGTGGCAGACATTTAAGGAGATATTTAACAACTCAAAAATATATCCCAATGAGAAGGAAAAACTGTAAGAGAAGGGATAACCATTCATAGCTAACTAGGGAAATAAGGGATGGTATCAAAATCGAAAACAAGGGCATACAATGTGGCCAAGACAAAAAAACAGCAAAGGGATGTAGACAGTCTAAGTGAGTGGGCAAAAATTTGGCAGATGGAGCATATTGTGGGAAAATGTGAGGTTATCCACTTTGGCAGAAATTATAGAAAAGCAAGTTATAATTTAAATGGAGAAAAATTGCAAATTGCTGCAGTATAGAGAGACCTGGGGGTCCTGTGTATGAAACACAAAAAGTTAGTATGCAGGTACAGCAAGGGATTGTGGATGCATTGGTTGTAATTTACCAAAATTCCTTGGATTCTGGGGAGGTTCCAGCAGATTTAAAAACTGCAAATGTAACGCCCCAATTCAAAAAAGGAGGCAGACAAAAAGCACGAAACTATAGACCAGTTAGCCTAACAACTGTGGTTGGGAAAATGTTGGAGTCCATTATTAAAGAAGCAGGAACAGGACATTTGGAAAAGCAAAATTTGGTCAGGCAAAGTCAGCATGGATTTATGAAGGGGAAGTCATGTTTGACAAATTTGCTGGAATTTTTTGAGGATGTAATGAACAGGGTGGATAAAGGGAACCAGTAGATGTGGTATATTTGGACTTCCAGAAGGCATTTAACAAGTTGCCACACAAAAGGCTACTGCACAAGATAAAAGTTCACGGGGTTGGGGGTGATATATTAGCATGGATAGAAGCTTGGCTGACAAACAGAAAACAGAGAGTTGGGATAAATGGTTCATTCTCTGGTTGGCAATCAGTAACGAGTGGGGTGGCACAGGGATCAGTGCTGGAAACCCAACTATTTACAATCTATATCAATGACTTGGAAGAGGGGACTGAGTGTAACGTAGTCAAGTTTGCTGACGAGACAAAGATGGGAGGAAGGGCAATGTGTGAGGAGGACATAAAGAGGCTGCAGCAGGGCATACACAGGCTAAATGAGTGGGCAAAAATTTGGTAGATGAAGTATAATGTTGGAAAGTGTGAGGTCATGCACTTGGGCAGAAAAAAATCAAAGGGCAAGTTATTATTTAAATGGAGAAAGATTGCAAAGTGCTGCAGTACAGCGGGACCTGGGGGTACTTGTGCATGAAACACAGGGGGATGGTATGCAGGTACAGCAAGTGATCAGGTAGGCCAATAGAATCTTGGCCTTTATTGCAAAGGGGATGGAGTATAAAAGCAGGGAAGTCTTGTTACTGCTGTACAGGGTATTGGTGACACCACACCTGGATTACTGCGTGCAGTTTTGGTTTCTATATTTACAAAAGGATATACTTGCTGTGGAGGCAGTTCAGAGAAGGTTCACTAGGTTGATCCCGGGGATGAGGGGGTTGACTTATCAGGAAAGGTTGAGTAGGTTGGGCCTCGACTCATTGGAATTCAGAAGAATGAGAAGTGATCTTATTGAAACGTATAAGATTATGAGGGGGCTTGACAAGGTAAATGCAGAGAGGATGTTTCCACCGATGGTGGAGCTAGAGCTAGAGGGCATGGTCTTAGAATAAGGGGCCGCCCATTTAGAACTGAGATGAGGAAAAATGTCTTCTCTCAGAGGGTTTTGAATCTGTGGAATTCGCTGCCTCAGAGAACTGTGGAAAACATAGAAACATAGAAAATAGGTGCAGGAGTAGGCCATTTGGTCATTTGAGCCTGCACCACCATTCAATAAGATCATGGCTGATCATTCCCTCAGTACCCCTTTCCTGCTTTCTCTCCGTACCCTTTGATCCCTTTAGCCGTAAGGGCCATATCTAACTCCCTCTTGAATATATCCAATGAACTGGCATCAACAACTCTCTGCGGCAGGGAATTCCACAAGTTAACAACTCCCTGAGTGAAGAAGTTTCTCCTCATCTCAGTCCTAAATGGCCTACCCCTTATCCTAAGACTGTGTCCCCTGGTTCTGGACTTCCCCAACATTGGGAACATTCTTCCTGCATCTAACCTGTCCAGTCTCGTCAGAATCTTATACAATTCTATGAGATCCCCTCTCATCCTTCAAAACTCCAGCGTATAAAGACCCAGTTGATCCAGTCTCTCTTCATATGTCAGTCCAGCCATCGCTGGAATCAGTCTGGTGAACCTTCGCTGCACTCCCTCAATAGCAAGAACGTCCTTCCTCAGATTAGGAGACCAAAACTGAACACAATATTCCAGGTGAGGCCTCACAAAGGCTCTGTACAACTGCAGTAAGACCTCCCTGCTCCAAAACTCAAATCCCATAGCTATGAAGGCCAACATGCCATTTGCCTTCTTCACCACCTGCTGTACCTGCATGCCAACTTTCAATGACTGATGAACCATGACACGCAGGTCTCGTTGCACCTCCCCTTTTCCTAATCTGCTGCCATTCAGATAATATTCTGCCTTCGTGTTTTTGCCACCTAAGTGGGTAACTTCACATTTATCCACATTATACTGCATCTGCCATGCATTTGCCTACTCACCTAACCTCTCCAAATCACCCTGCAGCCTCTTAGCGTCCTCCTCACAGTTCACACTGCCACCCAGTTTTGTGTCATCTGCAAACTTGGAGATATTACATTTAATTCCTTCATCCAAATCATTGATGTATATTGTAAAGAGCTGGGGTCCCAGCACTGAGCCCTGCGACACTCCACTAGTCACTGCCTCCCATTCTGAAAAGGACCCGTTTATCCCGACCCTCTGCTTCCTGTCTGCCAATCAATTCTCTATCCATGTCAGTACATTACCTCCAATACCATGTGCTTTGATTTTACACACCAATCTCTTATGTGGGATCTTGTCAAAGTCCAAATACACCACATCCACTGGTTCTCCCTTGTCCACTCTACAAGTTACATCCTCAAAAAATTCCAGAAGATTTGTCAAGCATGATTTCCCTTTCACAAATCCATGCTGACTTGGACCGATCCTGTCACTACTTTCCAAATGTGCCGCTGTTTCATCCTTATTAATTGATTCCAACATTTTCCCCACTACTGATGTCAGGCTAACTGGTCTATAATTACCCATTTTCTCCCTCCCTCCTTTTTTAAAAAGTAGTGTTACATTAGCTACCCCCCAGTCCATAGGAACTGATCCAGAGTTGATAGACTGTTGGAAAATGATCACCAATGCATCCACTATTTCTAGGGCCACTTCCTTAAGTACTCTGGGATGCAGACAATCAGGCCCCTGGGATTTACCGGCCTTCAATCCCATCAATTTCCCCAACACAATTTCCCACCTAATAAGGATATCCTTCAGTTCCTCCTTCTCACTAGACCCTCAGTCCCCTCGTACATCCGGCAGGTTATGTGTCTTCCTTCGTGAAGACAGAACCAAAGTATTTGTTCAATTGGTCTGCCATTTCTTTGTTCCCCATTATAAATTCACATGAGTCCGACTGCAAGGGACCTATGTTTGTCTTCACTAATCTTTTTCTCTTCACATAACTATAGAAGCTTTTGTAGTCAGTTTTTATGTTCCCGGCAAGCTTCCTCTCATACTCTAATTTCCCCCTCCTAATTAACCCCTTTGTCCTCCTCTGCTGTATTATAAAATTCTCCCAGTCCTCAGGGTTGCTGCTTTTTCTGGCCAATTTATATGCCTCTTCCTTGGATTTAACACTATCCTTAATTTCCCTTGTTAGCCACGGTTGAGCCACCTTCCCCGTTTTATTTTTACTCCAGACAGGGATGTACAATTGTTGAAGTTCATCCATGTGATCTATAAATGTTTGCCATTGCCTATCCACCATCAACCCTTTACGTATCATTTGCCAGTCTATTCTAGCCAATTCACGCCTCATACTGTCGAAGTTAGCTTTCTTTAAGTTCAGGACCCTAGTTTCTGAATTAACTGTGTCACTCTCCATCTTAATAAAGAATTCGACCATATTATGGTCACTCTTCCCCAAGGGGCCTCGCAAAACAAGATTGCTAATTAGTCCCTTCTCATTACACATCACCCAGTCTAGGATGGCCAGCTCTCGAGTTGGTTCCTCGACATATTGGTCAAGAAAACCATCCCTAATACACTCTAGGAAATCCTTCTCCACTGCATTGCTATCAGTTTGGTTAGCCCAATCTATATGTAAATTAAAGTCGCCCATGATAACTGCTGTACCTTTATTGCACACATCCCTAATTTCTTGTTTGATGCTGTCCTCAATCTCACTAATACTGTTTGGTGGCCTGTAAACAACTCCCACCAGCGTTTTCTGCCCTTCGGTATTCCGTAGCTCCACCCATACCGATTCCACATCATCCAAGCCAATGTCCTTCCTTACTATTGCATTAATTTCCTCTTTAACCAGCAACGCCACCCCGCCTCCTTTTCCTTTCTGTCTATCCTTCCTAAATGTTGAATACCACTGGATGTTGAGTTCCCAGCCTTGGTCACCCTGGAGCCATGTCTCCGTGATACTAATTACACCATACCTGTTAACTGCTATCTGCGCAATTAATTCGTCCACCTTATTCCGTATACTCCTCGCATTGAGGCACAGAGCCTTCAGGCTTGTCTTTTTAACACACTTTGCCCTTTTAGAATTTTGCTGTAATGTGGCCCTTTTTGTTTTTTCCCTGGGGTTTCTCTGCCCTCCACTTTTACTGTTCTCCTTTCTATCTTTTGCCTCTGTCTCCCTCTTATTTCCCTCTGTCTCCCTGCATAGGTTCCCATCCCCCTGCTATATTAGTTTAACCCCTCCCCAACAGCACTTGCAAACACTCCCCAGAGGACATTGGTTTCGGTCCTGCCGAGATGCAGACCATCCGGTTTGTACTGGTCCCACCTCCCCCAGAACTGGTTCCAATGTCCCAGGAATTTGAATCCCTCCCTTCTGCGCCACTCCTCAAGCCACGTACTCATCTGAGCTATCCTGCGATTCCTACTCTCACTAGCACGTGGCACTGTTAGCAACCCTGAGATTACTATTTTTGATGTCCTACTTTTTAATTTAGCTCCTAGCTCCCTAAATTCGTCTCGTAGGACCTCATCCCATTTTTTACCTATATTGTTGGTGCCTATATGCACCACGACAACTGGCTGTTCACCCTCCCTTTTCAGAATGTCCTGCACCAGCTCCGAGACATCCTTGACCCTTGCACCAGGGAGGCAACATACCATCCTGGAGTCTCGGTTGCGGCCGCAGAAACACCTATCTATTCCCCTTACAATTGAATCCCCTATCACTATCGCTCTCCTACACTTTTTCCTGCCCTCCTGTGCAGCAGAGCCACCCATGGTGCCATGAACTTGGATGCTGCTGCCTTCCCCTGATGAGTCACCCCCCCCCAAAAGTACCCAAAGTGGTGTATCTGTTTTGCAGGGGGATGACCGCAGGGGACCCCTGCACTACCTTCCTTGCACTGCTCTTCCTTTTGGTCACCCAATCTCTATCTGGCTGTGTACCCTTTACCAGTGGTGTGACCAACTCGCTAAACGTGCTATTCACGTCATTCTCAGCATCGTGAATGCTCCAGAGTTCATCCACCCGCAGCTCCAGTGCCGCAATGCGGTCTGTCAGGATCTGCAGGCAGATGTACTTCCCGCACACATAGTTGTCAGGGACACTGGAAGCGTCCCTGAGTTCCCACATAGTGCAGGAGGAGCATGACACGCGTCCGAGCTCTCCTGCCATGACTTAACCCTTGGATTAACTTAATTGGGCAACAACAATGCTAAATACTGATATAGCAAAGAAAAAGAAAAGCTACTTACCAATCACCAGCCAATCACTTACCCCCTTTGCTGTGACGTCACCTTTCGATTTCTTTCTACTTCTTTTTGCCTTCTCCCTGTAGCTGCGCCGGCTGACCTCGACGTCCCCGGAACTCGCTCCTCCTTCGACTAGCTCTCCAATCACGAACTCCCGCTAGGCCTTTATAGGCCTCGACGTCCCCGGAACTCGCTCCTCCTCCGGCTAGCTTTCCGACCACGAACTCCCGCTGGCCTTTATAGGCTTCGATATCCCCGGAACCCGCTCCTCCTTCGACAAGGGGAAGCTGCGACATTAAATAAATTTAAGACAGAAATAGACAGTTTCTTAAACGATAAGCAGTTATGGGGAGCGGGCAGGGAAGTGGAGCTGAGTCCATGATCAGATCAGTCATGATCTTATTGAATGGCGGAGCAGGCTCGAGGCCTTATGGTTTGCGCCTGCTCCTATTTCTTATGTTCTTATGTTCTTAAGTAATCAGTAAGGCAAATGGAATGTTGGCCTTTATTGCAAGGGGGATCGAGTATAAAAGCAGAGAAGTCCTGTTACAACTGTACAGGGTATTGGCAAGGCCACACCTAGAGTACTGCATACAGCTTTGGTCTCCATATTTAAAGAAGGATATACTTGCATTAGAGGCTTTTCAGAGAAGGTTCACTAGTTGATTCCAGAGATGAGGGGGTTGACTTATGAGGATAGGTTGAGCCTATACGCATTGGAATTCAGAAGAATAAGAGGTGATCTTATCAAAACATATAAAAGATAATGCGGGGGTTAGACAAGATGGATGCAGAGAGGATATTTCCACTCATAGGGGAAACTAAAACTAGGGGACACAGTTTCAGAATAAGAACCATCCATTTAAAACTGACATGAGGAGGAATTTCCTCTCTCAGAGGGTCTTAAATCTATGAAATTTTCTGCCCCAGAGAGCTGTGGAGGCTGGGTCATTGAATATATTTAAGACGGAGATAGACAGATTTTTCAGCGTAAAGGGAATAAAGGGTTATGGGGAGCGGGCAGGGAAATGGAGCTGAGTCCATGATCAGATCAGCCATGATCTTATTAAATGGCGGAGTTGGCTCAAGGAGCCAGGTGCCCTTTTCCTGTTCCTATTTCTTATGCTCTTATGTTCTTATTCTGGTACCAGGTGTATCATCGAGCATTGCATTGGGATCCTCAAGCCAAGGTTTCGTTGCCTGGACCGGTCTGGTCTCCTGAACGGGTATTCATATTCGTGGTGGTCTGCTACATGCTCCACAACCTGGCCCTCTTGTGGGACCAGCTGCTGGACTTCAAGCCAGCAGTACCACCTGAGGAGGAGGAGGAGGAGGAGGAGGAGGAGGATCCCCGTTGCCACCCAGCCAGGAGGCGTCGTCACCATCGCAACCCTCACCACTTCTGACAGTCTCTCTGTCACCCTTGTAAGTGTCCCCAACATCTGCGAATGCAAGGCCTCATCCTTCTTTCGTAAGCCGCAACATCAATGGCATCATCTGTGTCCTCCTCGGCAGAACTCCGGTGTGGACTCGCCCCCTGGAGAGATGGCACCTGAGGTGGCCTCGCCCCGTCACATGCTGCAGCCCACTAGGGCCCGGTGCAACACCCAGTGCAGACCCCTATACTACCTCGACTATATCAGACCACGCACTCCCAGTATCTGAGCTGGCGCGTGTGGGTGGAAGCAGTGACGCGTTGGTGCCATCAGTGTCCTCCTCTTCCTCATCAATCACATCCTCAAATGATGGAGTGCTCTCGATACTGTCACCAGGGCTTGAACCCTCAATGTCATCACTGCTGCGACTTGAGACGTCTCCTGTGATGTGGAGAAGGGTCTCATCCAGGCCTGCAGCTGGTCTATGAGGTCTTTCCTCACTCCCCACTGTGCTGGGTGTGTTGTCACTCAGTCTTGGGGCTGTGTCACTGCCTCGAGTTGGTCTACGAGGTCTTTCCTCACTTCCCACTGTGCTGGGTGTGTTGTCACTCGGTCTTGGGGCTGTGTCACTGCCTCGAGTTGGTCTACGAGGTCTTTCCTCACTTCCCACTGTGCTGGGTGTGTTGTCACTCGGTCTTGGGGCTGTGTCACTGCCTCGAGTTGGTCTGCGAGGTCTTTCCTCACTCCCCACTGTGCTGGGTGTGTTGTCACTCAGTCTTGGGGCTGTGTCACTGCCTCGAGTTGGTCTGCGAGGTCTTTCCTCACTCCCCACTGTGCTGGGTGTGTTGTCACTCAGTCTTGGGGCTGTGTCACTGCCTCGAGTTGGTCTGCGAGGTCTTTCCTCACTCCCCACTGTGCTGGGTGTGTTGTCACTCAGTCTTGGGGCTGTGTCACTGCCTCGAGTTGGTCTGCGAGGTCTTTCCTCACTCCCCACTGTGCTGGGTGTGTTGTCACTCAGTCTTGGGGCTGTGTCACTGCCTCGAGTTGGTCTGCGAGGTCTTTCCTCACTCCCCACTGTGCTGGGTGTGTTGTCATTCGGTCTTGGGGCTGTGTCACTGCCTCGAGTTGGTCTGCAAGGTCTTTCCTCACTTCCCACTGTGCTGGGTATGCTACCAGTGCTACCACTCGGTCTGTCATCTGTAAGCATAAATGGGAGAAGGGCTGCCGTGAGGGGGAGGTGGGGGATTGACGCATGGAGCCTGCAAATAGCAGACTTCCAGAGGAAAAGCACAGTAGGCGCTGGCATATTCCAGGAGAGATTGCATTAAAGGAGGGCCCTCACTTACCCACGTCGGCATCAGCAATACCGTAGCCCACAGGGAAGGCACCGTGTCCGCCCACGAATCCTCTTCTCCAAGGGTGTGAGGACCTGGATCTCTGCCTCGCCACCACCAGTCATCCTCTGCTCCTTGCGATTGTGAGCCAGTTTGGCCTGCAAAACAAAGAATGGTTGGTGAGTACCACTGATAACTCATCAGAAATATTTGCCCCGACGTGCAGCTGTAAGTGTGAGACCAAAGGAAGCGTCCATTGCAAGAACACACACATATATATTATATAGAGCTAAAATTGGCCAGCTTTGTGGCGATTTTTTCAGCAATATTTCGCCTTTTTTGACGGTAAAAGGTGTTCACCTAAATTGCCCAAAGTTGTGCACCGGCGGTTTTGAAATACCGCTGAAAAGCGGACCACCGTCATGCAAGATGAAAAAAAGCGATATCGCTTTAAATTGGCCATTCGGCGCACCCGTACTCGGAGTGAAAAAAACTGCCCGAGAACAGCCTGCGTTGCAGCCCCAGAAACAGCAGTAAATATGAAGACTTGCAAAAAAGGTAAGTTAAAGTTTTTATTTTTTAAAGTCTTTTCAGTGATTCGCTAGATAAGTATCTTGTGAATGTTTTGTGATTTTTTATTTTTTTCTATTTTTTTTGTGTGTTTTCCCCCCTCCCAGGGTCTGTCTTTTTAGCTGTAATCGGCCTTGGGCTAAAGTTGGCAAGGGTCGCGGTTTCCTCGTGCAATGCCGATTTTTAGAGTCGGGCGCAATTTTTTGCCAATTTTATGTCTTTAAAAAATAACGATATTTTAATGGTATCATTGGCAAAAAATGCTGCTATCACCAAAAGACCAATTTCTAGCCCATAGAATTGTCAACAATGAAATGCTGCTTCAGTGACTAAACAGTGAGGATGGGAAATAAGAGAATGTTGAAGGAGAGACTCGCAGATGCAAGGTCAGCAGTTGGTGGAACAGGTACACACTTTCATCAGACGGATGATGTCATTCAAGCATTTTCTGCACTGCGTTGCAGTCCTGTTATGAATGGAGGTGCCTGAAACCTCCCCAGCAATCTCCCTCCATGCATTGCTTAACACCTCACGAGTTGGTCTCCCCACATCAGGTTAAATCAGTCTCCTCCTGCCCTCGACACCCTGCATGAGGGTCTCCAGCTCTGCATCCGTAAAGCGGCTTGCCCTCCTTGATCCACTAGCACCAGCCATCCTGCAACTCAGGGCCTAGCTGCAAACCCTGGCTCATTATCTCCACATTAGTAAAATGCTGAATTTCTTCGTGATGATCCCGCTTCAATCAAGGCAGCCACACCGCTTGGATCGGGGGCCCGCCGCAAAAAATTTCAGTATCGATGGATCCAAAACGTCAGGAGGTTTTCTTGTGGACATGAATTTCGGCCCCAGAGAGTTGTGCCCCAGCCAACATTTATCCCTCTACCATCTTACAATCTGTCATTGGCTGGAATTTTCATGCTGCCGTGCATACGGGATTGGAGGCAGGTCGGGAGTAAAATTCACGAAAAAAGGGAGTGCATCAGGACCCCGCCATCATCCCGCCTCCTCACACCTTTAACTCGGGCACGTTTGCCAGTGCAGCACGGACCCGAACGGCAGAAGTGGACGACCTAATTTAGCTCATTAATACCTTGTTGTCAGGCCCTTAACAGTGTTTTTAACCAGACCTTGTGAATTTCACTGGATGACCACGGGAATCACGCAACTCGGGAACCATGTCTGTCAAGCTGTGGTGGAAGATCAGTGGCCATTGAGCGAGGTCATTATTGCAGAGCATGGAGAGCACAATAAATACTGCCACCTGATACCTGCTTACTTGCCTAAGGATCAGGCTCTCGCTGAGTGCATTTTGAGCACATATTTAGGTGTCTAGAGTTTGCACATCTTTTCTGCAAATTCAGAAGCCACTGTCACCTCATTGCTACTATCACAACATTGACAGATTCCTTCTCTGATCTCTACTTGACCTGCCATCTATTACTTCAGCATGGATGCCGCTTATACTGTTTCACCTTGGTCCTCGGAATCAGACCAGGATGAGCCCCAACACTGGCAGCAGGCACACCAGAGCAGCAGCAACAGTACCAACAATCTTCTCCTCAATGAACTGATGCTCCACAGGACGGAGAACATCAGTACAGGGCTGCACCACATCAGAGATGATACCTCTAACACAGGCAGAGGATGAGCTTCCTCAATATGACTGAGCAGCAGTGCCAAAGGAGGCTCAGGCTATCGTGCCAGTTCGTCGCAAATATTTGCACATTGCTGGAGCAAGATTTGCTGCCCAGAGGACCTGGTGGACACGACTGATCAGTGGCTGTCAAAGTCACCAGAGCCTTCAACTTCTTTGCCTTAGGCTCCTTCCAGGGATCTGCAGCAGACATTTGTGGCATCTCGCAGTCAACTGCCCACAGATGTATCACACAGGCCACTGATGTCATGTTTGACAAGTCAGCCAATGATATCAACTTTGCCACTGATGACGCCAGTGTTATTGAGTGAGCACTCAGCTTTACCCCTCTGGCTGACTTCCCATGGCTGCCGGGTGTCATCGACTGTACACATGTGGTCATCAGGACACCCTATCATCACCCAAGCGTGTTCGTCAGCCGCAAGGGCCTCCACTCCCTCAATGTGGTGCTCGTCTGCAACCATAGGAAGATCATCATGCATGTGTGCGCCAAATTCCCTGGCAGCTGTCATGACTCTTTCGTTCTGCGCCAATCCATCCTCTCTCAGCACTTCGCACCGCCAGACACACTTACCGACTTGCTGCTTGGAGACAAGGGCTATCCACTGAAGACGTGGCTCATGACATCTTTGAGGTAGCCAAATACTGAGGCTGAGGAGAGAAATTATGAAAGCCACATGTCCACCAGATGTGTCATAGAACAAACAATAGGCATGCAGAAAATGCGCTTCAGATGCCTTGACAGATCTTGAGGAGTCCTTCAGAACGCACCAGCCAGGTTATCCAGAATCATCATCATCTGCTGCGTGTTGCACAACATAGCATAGCAACAAGGATTAGCGCTGCATTATCAGAGCATCTAAAGACATAACAATTGGCGACGAGATTACAGACCTTCACGCGAAAATAGCTACCCTTGGTACGTTGCAGCAGTTCGCCGATGGTGATGATTGAGATGCCTTTGTGGAGAGACTCGACCATTTCTTCACAGCAAACGACCTGGCAGGTGACAATCCAGCCATACTAGCTGATAACCGCCGAGCTATCCTGCTAACCAGTTGTGGGCCCACTGTCTATGGCCTCATCAGGGACTTGCTGGCACCAGCGAAGACAACGACCAAGACATATGTGGAGCTTGTAACGCTGATCCAAGAACAACTCAAGCCCAAAGAGAGCATCCTCACAGTTAGACATTGGTTTTACACCCACCGACGGCTCGAAGGCCAGGAAATCGCAAAATATGCTGCAGACCTCAGGAGGCTGGCGGCACCGTGTGATTTTGGCAACCACCTCACCGAAGCGCTGCGGGACATCTTTGTCATTGGAATCGGCCATGAGGGCCTTCTTCATAAGCTACTGTCTGCAGATACCACAGTCACACTGCAGAAGGCCATCTCCGTGAGCCAGGCATTCATGACCTCGACCTGCGGCTCTAGGCAGATGACTCATCCTCAGGACTCAAACCCGACAAGTACTGTGCACAGAATGGCGCCTTTTAGAGGCTGGACTGTAGAACGTGAACCTTCTCAGGGAAGAGAGAACAGGCCCCCGAGTCTCTTAACTCAGAGTCGCCGAGTGGGGCCAATTGAGTAGCTCCATGCTCGCATTGCAGAGGGAATCACAGGTCCCACCAGTGCCGTTTTAAAGACTATGGGCCCAAGTTTCTGATGCTGCTGAAAACGGCGCACCTCCATGATTTACATAACCTGTCTGGGAAAAAAAGTGCGCCGAAATCTTACCGGGGAATTCTCCTAGAGTGTGGCGAGGCGCAGTGGAGTCTCCCTGGGGCGGAGCAAGTCGATCGCAGCCAGCAGGGGGGCGGGGCTAGGGCCCTTCATCTCTTTACAGTCGGCACCCTTGTACATGCGCGTTACAGCGTGCGCGCATGCGCAATGGGTCCTCGACCGTGGCAATCGGCCATTTAAAGGGAGAACATGGCAGGCACTCATTTAAAGCGAGCTGGGACTTTTGGTTGCAGGTAGGAAAGGGAGTGAAAAGTATTTAACTGATTCTTGGAGTGAAAAGGAGTGCTGCAAAGGTGCTGCATAGGTGCAAGCAAGGTCATAAGAACATAAGAACATAAGAATTAGGAACAGGAGTAGACCATCTAGCCCCTCGAGCCTGCTCCGCCATTCAACAAGATCATGGCTGATCTGGCTGTGGACTCAGTTCCACTTACCCGCCCGCTCCCCGTAACCCTTAATTCCCTTATTGGTTAAAAATCTATCTATCTGTGATTTGAATACATTCAATGAGCTAGCCTCAACTGCTTCCTTGGGCAGAGAATTCCACATATTCACAACCCTCTGGGAGAAAAATTTCCTTCTCCACTCGGTTTTAAATTGGCTCCCCCGTATTTTGAGACTGTGCCCCCTAGTTCTAGTCTCCCCGACCAATGGAAACGACCTCTCTGCCTCTATCTTGTCTATCCCTTTCATTATTTTAAATGTTTCTATAAGATCACTCCTCATCCTTCTGAACTCCAACGAGTAAAGATCCAGTCTACTCAATCTATCATCATAAGGTAACCCCCTCATCTCCGGAATCAGCCTCGTGATTCATCTCTGTACCCCCTCCAAAGTTAGTATATCCTTCCTTAAGTAAGGTGACCAAAACTGCATGCAGTACTCCAGATGCGGCCTCACCAATACCCTGGTCATTTAAAGGAAGAACGTGGCACTCTGTTAAAGGGAGCCGTGTGATTTTTGGGTGCAGGAAGGGAAGGAGTGAAAAGTCTTTAAGTGATTCTTGGAGTGCAAAGGAGTGCTGCACACATGCATGCAAGGAAAGGACTGTGTTTTTAAAAATCACGGAGTTTAAATCCAGTACAGCAATGCAAGAAAGTGCAGCGAGAACGAAGAACTTCTTGCATGAAGAAGTGGAGACACTAGTTAGTGTCATTGAGGGAAGATGGCAGGATCTGGACACCAGCAACAGAGACAGCACAAAGGTGGCACCCAAAGAAATCAAGAAACGCTGGAATCTAGTTGCAGCCGAATACTGCGGAGTGGTGAATACCAGGAGATCTGGGGCCCAGTGTAAAAAGAAATGGCAGGACCTTGGTCAAGTCGTTAGTGTAAGTAATATCTTTCCTTTCTCAATGGAATTGCAATTGTAAATGTGACCAGTTGTATATGTCCCACCCAGCAGAAAGGTACCCTCTCTAAAAAGTTATATTTTCATCCTTGCAGAAGAAATTGGCTCACAACAAGAGGGAAAGAACACGAACAGGAGGAGGCTTGCCAAATCTGCACTAACTGACACCCTTGGATCAGAGGGTCGCTGCCCTGATGAGTCGTACATGGAGAAAAACAATCAGTGATGCACAAGCTGGGTCCACACGCTTGGGAGAGGGTATGTCCTGAAAACGCATCGTGACCCTTCAAATCAACCTGCTGCCTGGCCTGCTATGTGCAAGACTACTCATGTCACCCATTCTGCCCACTCCTGTGCTGCTAACCATTTGACTGTTCAGTTATATTTTGTAGAACATGATGCCAATCCAGAAGATTCAGAGTGTTGTGTTCCTAACACAGATGAGACTGCACACAGGGAGGTTAAAGTAACAGTGACCTCAGTCTTTATGAAGACACTCCAGAGTGAGGAACAGGCCTTAGGGGCCGGCTTATATACTCTGCTCCCAAGGGATGCTGGGATCACTTGGGACTTCAGGGGATGCATGCCCTGATGGCGGAACATGGGAGTGCATGCTTTACAGATACACAACATCACTCCCCCGCAAAGTCAAAGTGAAAACTATTTACAAGGTGAGGCAGTCGGGGGCCTTTCTTTCCCTGGTGGATTGCCTCGGTACAAATGTCTGTTCTGGTGTGTTGGCTGTGCCCTCGCTGGGCTGGTGTGATGTTGGCCCTGCAGGGCTGCTGGGTGAGCCTGGCCTTGCTGGGCTGTTGGGCGTGATGGGTTCGATTTCCTGGTCCGGGGTGGTGTCGTTGATCCTTTGGCTGTGTGTTGTGGGCTCGAAAAAGGTGGTGTCTGCTGTGGGTTGTTCAGGGCAGTCTGTGAACCGCAGCCTCGTTTGGTCCAGGTGCTTTCTACAAATTTGTCCTTTATCTAGTTTGACTACAAATACCCTACTCCCTTCTTTAGCTATCACCGTGCCCGCGATCTACTTGGGACCATGAACATAGTTTAGCACATACACAGGGTCATTCAGATCAATTTCCCGTGACACAGTGGCGCGACCATCATTTACGTTTTGTTGCTGCCGCCTGCTCTCTACCTGATCATGCAGGTTGGGGTGAATCAGCGAGAGTCTGGTTTTAAGTGTCCTTTTCATGAGTAGCTCAGTCGGGGGCACCCCTGTGAGCGAGTGGGGTCTCGTGCGGTAGCTGAGCAGTACTCGGGACAGGAAGGATTGGAGTGAGCCTTCTGTGACTCGTTTAAGGCTCTGTTTGATTGTTTGTACTGCCCGCTCTGCCTGCCCATTGGAGGCTGGTTTAAATGGGGCCGAGGTGACATGTTTGATCCCATTGCGGGTCATGAATTCTTTAAATTTTGAACTGGTGAAACATGGCCCGTTGTCACTGACCAGTATGTCAGGCAGGCCGTGGGTGGCAAACATGGCTCTCAGGCTTTCAATGGTGGCGGTGGCGGTGCTTCCCGACATTATTTCACATACAATCCATTTTGAAAAAGCATCCATCACCACCAGGAACATTTTACCGAGAAACGGGCCCGCATAGTCGACATGGATCCACGACCATGGTCTGAAGGGCCAGGATCACAAACTTAGTGATGCCTCTCTGGGCGTGTTGCTCAACTGAGCACACACGCTGCATTGCCGTACACAGGACTCTAAGTCAGAGTCGATACCGGGTCACCACACGTGGGATCTGGCTATCGCTTTCATCATTACTAAACCCGGGTGTGTGCTGTGGAGATCCGAGATGAACATCTCCCTGCCCTTTTTGGGCAGCACTACGCGGTTACCCCACAACAGGCAGTCTGCCTGAATGGACAGCTCGTCCTTTTGCCGCTGGAAAGGCTTGATTAGCTCTTGCATGTCAACGGGGATGCTGGCCAGCTCCCATGCAGTACACAGTTTTTTACTAGGGACAGCAGAGGATCTTGGCTGGTGCAAGTCCTAATCTGGCGGGCCGTGACAGGTGATTTATCATTTTCAAAAGCTTCCATGACCATCAACAAGTCTGCAGGCTGTGCCACCATCAACAAGTTTGCAGGCTGCGCCATTTCCACCCCCGTGGTGGACAATGGCAGCCGACTGAGAGCATCCGCACAGTTCTCGGTGCCTGGCCTGTGGCGGATGGTATAGTTATACGCTGATAGGGCGAGTGCCCACCTTTGTATGCGGGCTGAGGCATCAGTATTTATCCCCTTGTTTTCAGCGAACAGGGATATGAGGGGCTTGTGATAGGTTTCCAGCTCAAATTTGAGGCCAGACAGGTACTGATGCATTTTCTTTACCCCGAACACACACGCTAATGCCTCTTTCTCAATCATGCTGTAGGCTCTCTCCACCTTAGACAAGCTCCTGGGGGCATAGGCGACAGGTTGCAACTTCCCCGCAACGTTAGCTTGTTGTAATACACAACCGACTCTGTACGACGACACATCACATGCTAGCACAAGTCTTTTACACGGGTTATACAATACAAGCAGCTTGTTGGAGCATAAAATGTTTCTGGCTTTCTCAAAAGCAATTACTTGTTTTTTTCCCATACCCAGTTCTCACCTTCACACAATAACACATGTAGGGGCTCTAAGAGGGTGCTTAACCCCGGTAGGAAGTTACCAAAATAGTTGAGGAGTCCCAGGGACGACCGCAACTCCATGACGTTCTGTGGCCTGGGTGCGTTCCTGATAGCCTCTGTCTTGGCGTCTGTGGGCCGAATGCAGTCCGCCGCGATCTTTCTCCCCGAAAACTCCACTTCTGTTGCCATGAAGATGCATTTCAACTCTTCAGCTGCAGCCCTACACGATCCAGTCGCTGGAGGACCTCCTCCAGGTTTTGTAGGTGCTCGACGGTGTCCCGACCCGTGACTAATATGTCGTCCTGAAAAACCACCGTGCGTGGTACCGACTTGAGTAGTCTCTCCATGTTTCTCTGGAAGATCGCTGCAGCCGACCGAATTCCAAACGGGCATCTGTTGTAGATGAACAGTCCCTTGTGCGTGTTGATGCAGGTGAGGCCCTTCAAAGACTCCTCCAGATCCTGCATAATGTAGGCCGAAGTCAGGTCGAGCTTGGTGAACGTCTTGTCTCCTGCCAGCGTCACAAATAGGTCACCTGCCTTAGGTAGCGGGTATTGGTCCTGTAGCGAGAAACGATTGATAGTTACTTTATAATCGCGGCAAATCCTGACCGTGCCATCACTTTTTTGTACTGGAACAATCGGGCTGGCCCACTTGCTAAATTCCACTGGGGAGATGATGCCCTCGCGTTGCAGCCTGCCCAGCTCGATTTCGACTCTCTCCCTCATCATGTGAGGTACCACTTGTGCCTTGTAGTGAATGGGTCGTGGCTCTGGGACCAAGTGGATCCGCACCTTCGCCCCGGAAAAGTTTCCAATGCATGGCTCAAAAAGGGAAGGAAATTTGTTAAGAACCTGGGTACATTAGGCCTCGTCGACATGTGATAGCGCTTGGATGTCATCCCAGTTCCAGCTGATTTTGCCCAGCAGCTCTTTCCAAACAGTGTGAGACCATTGCCCGGGACAATCCAGAATGGCAGTTCGTGCACCGTGCCCTCGTAGGTAACCTTGACCATGGCGCTGCCCAGGACAGTGATGAGCTCTTTGGTGTACGTTCTCAGTTTCGTGTGGATGGGGCTCAGGTTGGGTCTGAATGCCTTGTTGCACCAGTCTCTCAAACATCTTTTTACTCATGATGGATTGGCTAGCGCCAGTGTCCAATTCCTTGGCTGCGGGTAAGCCATTCAATTTTACATTTAGAATTATAGGTGGCCATTTCGTCAAAAATGTGTGCACCCCGTGTACTTCAGCATCTGCCTACTCTGTCTGAGGCTCGAAATTGCTTTGGTCCACCATGGACCGATCTTCCTCTGCCACGTGGTGGTTAGCAGGTTTTGCAGAGCTGCAAGCTCATTGGAGGTACCCCATTGTTCCACAGCTCTTGCAAACATACCCTTTGAAGCGACATGAATAGGCTGAATGGAAGCCTCCACAACGCCAACAAGGTGTGAATTGCCTTGCATTCATCCTTTGTTGCGGACTCTGAGTCATCTGGGTCACCTGAGGCCTGCTGGCAGTTGTAGACTCGTTGTTTCTGCCCTGTACATTTCTGCTCGCAAACACAGTTCCAGTTAACTTATGAACATTGCCAGCACTTGTGTGCTGAGAAATTTGTTTGGTGTTATCACTGGTGGACATAAACGCCTGTGCTATCGCAATGGCCTTACTGGGGGTCGGTGTCTCTACAGTCAAAAGTTTTCGTAGGATAGTCTCGTGGCCAATGCCCAGTACAAAAAAGTCTCTGAGCATTTGCTCCAGGTAGCCATCAAACTCACATTGTCCTGCAAGTCGCCTTAGCTCGGCGACGTAGCTCGCCACTTCCTGACCTTCAGATCGCTGGCACGTATAGAACCGATACCTCGCCATCAGCACGCTCTCCCTCAGGTTAAGATGCTCCAGAACCAGTGTACACAGCTCCTCATATGACTTATCTGTGTGTTTCAACGGAGCCAGAAGATTTTTCATCAGGCTGTAGGTCGGTGCCCCGCAGACCGTGAGGAGGACCGCTCTCCTTTTTGCAGCGCTTCCTTCTCTGTCCAGCTCATTGGCTACAAAGTACTGGTCTAGCCATTCGACATAGGCTTCCCAGTCCTCACCCTCCAGAATGCCCACAGTTTGCTGTATCTTTGCGTTAGATTTGTATACTCATCACCATCTCCTAACACAGATGAGACTGCACACAGGGAGATTATAGTAACAGTGACCTCAGTCTTTATTAAGACACTCCAGAGTAAGGAACTGGCCTTAGGGGCCGGCCTATATACAGTGCTCCCAAGGGATGCTGGGATCCCTTGGGACTTCAGGGGATGCACTCCCTGGTGACGGAACATGGGAGTGCATGCTTTACAGATGCACAACACAGAGGAAGATTCAGATGCGTGCGATCCAGACCAAGGCAGTCAGGGGGGGGGGGGTGGGGGGAGGAGAGGGGCATGGATATATGTTCAGGGGAGAATATTGATCGTAATATGGATCAGTCCATAGTGCAGGGCCTCACTCTCCCAGACAATAACATAAGAACATAAGAACATAAGAATTAGGAACAGGAGTAGGCCATCTAGCCCCTCGAGCCTGCTCCGCCATTCAACAAGATCATGGCTGATCTGGCCATGGACTCAGCTCCACTTACCCGCCTGCTCCCCATAACCCTTAATTCCCTTATTGGTTAAAAATCTATCTATCTGTGACTTGAATACATTCAATGAGCTAGCCTCAACTGCTTCCTTGGGCAGAGGATTCCACAGATTCACCCTCTGGGAGAAGAAATTCCTTCTCAACTCGGTTTTAAATTGGCTCCCCCGTATTTTGAGGCTGTGCCCCCTAGTTCTAGTCTCCCCGATCAGTGGAAACAACCTCTCTACCTCTATCTTGTCTATCCCTTTCATTATTTTAAATGTTTCTATAAGATCACCCCTCATCCTTCTGAACTCCAACGAGTAAAGACCCAGTCTACTCAATCTATCATCATAAGGTAACCCCCTCATCTCCAGAATCAGCCTAGTGAATCGTCTCTGTACCCCCTCCAAAGCTAGTATATCCTTCCTTAAGTAAGGTGACCAAAACTGCATGCAATACTCCAGGTGCGGCCTCACCAATACCCTGTATAGTTGCAGCAGGACCTCCCTGCTTGTGTACTCCATCCCTCTCGCAATGAAGGCCAACATTCCATTCGCCTTCCTGATTACCTGTTGCACCTGCAAACTAACTTTTTGGGGTTCATGCACAAGGACCCCCAGGTCCCTCTGCACCGCAGCATGTTGTAATTTCTCCCCATTCAATTAATATTCCCTTTTCCTGTTTTTTTTCCCCAAGGTGGATGACCTCACACTTTTCGACATTGTATTCCATCTGCCAAACCTTAGCCCATTCGCTTAACCTATCTAAATCTCTTTGCAGCCTCTCTGTGTCCTCTACACAACCTGCTTTCCCACTAATCTTTGTGTCATCTATGTATATTGTAAACAGTTGTGGTCCCAGCACCGATCCCTTTGGCACACCAATAACCACCGATTTCCAACCCGAAAAGGACCCATTTATCCCAACTCTCTGCTTTCTGTTAGCCAGCCAATTCTCTATCCATGCTAATACATTTCCTCTGACTCTGCGTACCTTTATCTTCTGCAGTAACCTTTTGTGTGGCACCTTATCGAATGCCTTTTGGAAATCTAAATACACCACATCCATCAGTACACCTCTATCCACCATGCTCGTTATATCCTCAAAGGATTCCAGTAAATTAGTTAAACATGATTTCCCCTTCATGAATCCATGTTGCGTCTGCTTGATTGCACTATTCCTGTCTAGATGTCCCGCTATTTCTTCCTTAATGATAGTTTCAAGCATTTTCCCCACTACAGATGTTAAACTAACCGGCCTATAGTTACCTGCCTTTTGTCTGCCCCCTTTTTTAAACAGAGGCGTTACATTAGCTGCTTTCCAATCCGCTGGTACCTCCCCAGAGTCCAGAGAATTTTGGTAGATTATAACGAATGCATCTGCTATAACTTCCACCATCTCTTTTAATACCCTGGGATGCATTTCATCAGGACCAGGGGACTTGTCTACCTTGAGTCCCATTAGCCTGTCCAGCACTACCCCCCTAGTGATAGTGATTGTCTCAAGGTCCTCCCTTCCCACATTCCTGTGACCAGCAATTTTTGGCATGGTTTTTGTGTCTTCCACTGTGAAGACCGAAGCAAAATAATTATTTAAGGTCTCAGCCCTTTCCACATTTCCCATTATTAAATCCCCCTTCTCATCTTCTAAGGGACCAACATTTACTTTAGTCACTCTTTTCCATTTTATATATCTGTAAAAGCTTTTACTATCTGTTTTTATGTTTTGCGCAAGTTTTACCTTCGTAATCTATCTTTCCTTTCTTTATTGCTTTCTTAGTCATTCTTTGCTGTTGTTTAAAATAGCAAAGAATGACTAAGAAAGCAATAAAGAACATGAGTTCTCGTCCAACATTCCAATCTTTCATCCACCCCCATTCTTGCGTGGTGCTTTAAGTTCTGATGTGGCATGCCATCGTTTCCTCACGTACCCATCCGCGATTAGTGATGTAAGTTCTGGTAAGACGTTCCATGGTTTCACATCTTCCGAGGTTGCGGGTCCCAGTGGTGGTGGTGGAATGCAGCTTGTAGCACCCAGGGCCCCACTATCAGAGGAAATGGGTCCGAGTGGTGGCGGCGGCGGTGGTGCAATGCAGTGTGGAAGACCCAGGGCCCCACCGTCCCACCCTGCGCCTCGTACTGGAGGGGTGCCGCGAGGTAGAGCCGGGGCGAGAGGAAGGAGAACTTGAGTAGGCTCTCCTGAGATGCAGCACTCAACAAATGCGCTTAAGGTTATTGCATTGGGTGTGGAGGGCAATGACCTTACCTGTTCACTCGAGGGCACCATCAGAGGGGTTGGTGATGAGTTAGCAGCACTGTCTGGACAAATAGCAGTTATGCCACGTGAACTGAGTGCGGGAAGCTGTGGAGCAGCGCAAATGCTGGCAGAGGCCATCAGGCAGTTAGCTGCTGCAATAAGCGCACACCTCACGGCCAATCAAATGCCACTCCCACTGCAATCCCAGTCTCAGCCTCTGTAGAGACCCAAGCTGGGACCCCCCCCCCCTCTCCCACATCCCCTCTCTTCCCCTACCCACCCCACCCCCCTCCGCCCCCGCCCCCATGCACATGCCCCGAGCCTTTCTTTGATGCTGGTGTTGATGTCGATGTAGTAGATTTGATGCCACTGTTATAATTGTTTTCAACTTGAAATTGTGTACTTACTTTTGTAACTTTACAAGTATATAAGTGATCTTAGAGTTTTTAAGTGATCTTAAAGTGTAAATGTTCTCACATTTAATAAATTGTTTAAATTTACTGCGTTAAAAGTTATTTCAAGGTTTTTCAGTGATCTTGTTCACAAATTGAAATTGTTTACTAAGTTTTCTAACTTTAAAACTTTATAAGTATTTGGAGTTTTTAAGTGATCGGAAAGAGTCATATCAAATTTGATACAAGAATGATTTTATTGCACTAAAGTAAAGTACATTGTAAAGATTTCAATGAAATATATTGTACATTGAAACTGAATCATGACAAGAATGCTTTTATTATTGCACTAAAGTAAAGTGCATTGTAAACGTTTCAATAAAGTTTATTACTTAACATTACAACTGAATCATGGTCCATTATCATACCAAACACAACATTTAGAAACACCTGCAAAAGATAGACATCCCTCACCCCTTCAGTTATGCCTGCCTCCCGCACCTAGCCATGACCGGGGGGGCGTGCTGGTGTGGCGTGTCGTGGCTCGGAGATCTCTCCTGCTGCAGTGGGATGGGTGAACGTGGGCCGAGGAAGGCAGTGACTAATTACCCTACAGTATCTGAGACACATAGATCGGTCCTGCAGCTGGCTGCGAGGGGTTGGGTTGGGGGCGGCGGGGGGTGGAAAGAGTGCTGTTGGGAGTGTAGGAGTGAGGAGGGACACACGGAGTGAAGGGTTGGCGGCGGCGGGGGAGTGGGGGGAGGGGTGGGGGAAAGAGTGCTGTTGGGGGTGTGGGAGACAGTGCTGGGTTAGGGTGGGTTACAACACGTTACTCTAATAACAGTCAGTCCCTGACTGAGACACAATGCCAAACAGTTCGTTTTTACAAATGAGAGATAACCTAGTCCGAGGTGAGTCATTCAAGTAATAGGTTGGACTAATGGGGTATGATGATTTCCAAAGGATCAAATTAGCCATAATTAGGTGTTGATGTGCCTACATCAGCCGGAAGCCTACACTTGTTTATTTATAAAAAGAGAAACAACTAGCCTCATTCATCAGATATAAGGCAAAATAACATCGCCAGAGGTTTTAGGCCATTTTAAGTGATGTGTTTAATGCTTCAGTCCTTTGTGTTTACTGCTTACCACCACCACCCACCACCCCCCCCCCCCCGCCCCCCCGTCTCTGGCTGTGCCTGCACTGAGCTTAACTCTAAGTAAGGTTTTTCAGAACTTACAAAAGTGGACACTTACTCCAGTCTAAGTTAGTTTGGAGTAAGTTTTCGCTGCCAAAACTTGCAAAACAGGCTTAAGTGGCTGGACCCAACCCCTTTTGAAAAAAAATACCTGAACTAAAACAAACCTAAACTAACTCACTAGAACTGGAGTAAACTAAGTGCCGAGAATTGCAATTTCTAAGATACTCAAAACTTAGGCCCATAGTGTGTAAAGGCTGCAGCACAAAGGGCCACCTCCAGCGAATGTGTAAAAGAAATATGACTCACTGTGTTGATGAAGAGTCTGCAGATGGCCATGAATCCAGCGCGCATTATGAAACGAGTCAGAGAGGTATATAGCATGTTTACCTGCACCACCGAGTGTTCCCCATTGAGGATGGAAGTCGAGATAAATGGCGTTCCAGTCTTCATGGAGATGGGCACGGGGGGCGAGCCAGTCAGTAATGAATCAAGAAGACTTTGAGAGGCTATGGGACAATCAAACTGAACGACCCAAGTTGGTCCCGGTTCAGGCAAAGCTGCGCACCTACACCGATGAACTTATCCCAGTCGTTGGTAGTGCGGATGTAAAGGTACTCCATGATGGCGCGGTGCATAAGTTACCTCTATGGATTGTTGCAGGTGATGGACCAACGCTACTCGGAAGAAGGTGGATGGAGAAGATACATTGGAGTTGGGAAGACTTCATCCCTCCAGCGATCGACGTCCTCCACGTTCGGAGGCAAAGCAAGCCCTCACCTGAGGGTGGACCTGGCACCAGAGAGCAGACCAGCACAACCCCGAGGCACAGACCACTCAGCACGACTGCGTGGAGATGATCCAGCTGAGACGACCTGAGCGCACCTTCCAGGCTCCAGTGGCAGGACTCCGGAGGAAGAAAATCGGATCCAAGGCGACTTCCCAACTTCGGTGGCAGAACCCGGGGGGAAGAGGATCACCGCAGTCGACATCGTGGATGGAAGAAAGATGGCGCCCAAACCACGAGGTGATGCACTGAAGAAAAAGATGGTGGTGGCCAGACCACGAGGTGTAGCGCTGATAGAACAATACGTGGCACCAAATAGAGAAGAGGATTGGGGTAAAGATCGCAAGGCTCCCTTAAAGGAGGCCTGCAACCCACCACACTTAAAGGGATAGTTCCACAATTTCAATCAATGTAAGAGTAACTGTGAGTTCAATGTAAAATGTGCAATTTATCATCAGAGTTATGTACATGCAATAAGCAAAGAAAAGTCTCAATGTAATAGCAACTGTGAGTTAGATGTAAGATGTGTAATTGATGCGTTGTATACATACAATAAGCAAAGAAAAGGCGGGCGATCATGATCGGAGCTATAGGCTATTTACAATGAGTAATGAGTTGTGCGATGTAGGATTTCAACTGCATTCAGTCAATGCAGCGGGCAGACACCCATCGGGAGCACCACAGGTCCAGCGAGCTACCCAATGTAGTAGCCTGCATACCTGGGACCAGAGTTATGCACCATGGAATGTGGCCAAAGCAGCCAATAAATACGAGCTGTAGAGCAAGCGATCTCAGGAGGGCAACGACACTGGTATCGATACCCTGCCCCTGATTGGCTCCACCTCTCAGGCACCCGATGGCAACAACCGCCACGAGCCTGAAAGAGCAAACTGTGCTAAGGCACAGCCCCCAGACCCTATCGCCACCAAGTCCATACCCGGGAACGAAGGATCACCCGCAACAGTTCCCCCAAATGAGACCAGGACCAAACCAAACAACGCCCAGGCAAGCGAGTCAGCAGTTCCCTGTGCACTGCTAGACGACCGCTCCTCAGGGAGCAGCAGTGACCCGGGGTGCAAGGAAAGGACAGGGAGGTCACAGGCATCTGTGAACCTGCCCGACGCTCGGAGCAATGGCAAAAGCCCCGAGAGCAGGCAACTTGAGCCAACCGGGTTCCCACTGCCAGCACTGGGCACCACGTCGCCACCAGACTACCTGGACACCATCCAGCAGTTCTGGAACTAGCTTGTCCTCACGCACCGGTGCTGACACCTTTACCGATTCCTAGTACGTATCAAGAATGTATCTCATCAGTCAAAAGTACTTGCCTCACAACTGAACCACAAATATAATGATGTTAATGCAAATTTTTTTTTCTGGATTTGAATGTATATGAATGTAATGAGCCTCTGGCATAATCTATATGTGGGGGGGGCGGGGAGAGAATGGAGTAGTCATGGACACACAAACAGAAACCACCAGCACTCTACTGTCAACGAAACACCAACCACTCACCCAAGATAGAAACGACCCAAGGGTCAACCAGATAGAGCTAAGCTCAGAGCACAGTCAATGCAGAGGCGATTTGCACTAAAGGCTTGGGAGAGAGTGATGTCATGTATCCTTCATGGTTACTGCTTGTACTATTACAAGGTGTTCCACTAGAGGGCACTGCAGTGGGAGACTTGTAGGTTACCTGTACAGGTGTGCCTGGCCTAGTATAAAAGGCAGGCTACCAGGTGTGATCCTCACTCTGGAGTTATCAATAAAGGACTACGGTCACTACAGTTCAAGTACAACACATTGCCTCATGGAGTCATTATTAGAGCATCTAAAGTCATAACAATTGCATTAGAATGAGGATGAATGTGAGAGGTAGTTCGTCAGATGGGGATGTGAGTATGTAGATAGAGAAAGAGGGATGGGTGGATGTGCAAGGTATGTTGGTGTGAGGAATGATGTGCAAGAGTAGGCTTGGAAAGGCAGACTGATCGGGATATGATGAAAAGCACAGCAAGTTGAAGTTGAGTGTGGCTTGGCACGACCTTTCCTAATCTCATGAGATCATTGAAACATTTGCGGCACTGCACCCAGGTCCTCCTCACCACATCCCTGCTGTCCACCTCCTCTGCAATTTTGAGCCAAGCTCTTTTAGTCTCCTGGGGAGGTCTCTTCCACCAATCAGCAGGGAAGAGGACCTCCCTCCACAAGAAAATGTAGGGAGTCATCTGAAAAACTAGGTGCAACCCTCTGTCTCTGTGAAGCCATCTGTGCAAGGCTCAGCAATAACCAGATGGTGATTATGTACTGCCTGCACACTTCTAGATGAAACTTCAAATGCAATGTGGCCAAAACTGTTTTAAATATCCCCGCTGGAAATAAGTCATTGATGATGTCATCCGACCTGCACCATTTAATAGGGCCGGGGAATGCGCAGGCCTATCTTAATAGGCACCATTAGCGGAAAGTCGCTCTGAGGAGCGGGATGAAAAGAAGAACGGGGTTCCAAGCCGCCACGCCGACCAACCGCACCTGACCCGCCCAGGTAATGAAAATTCCAGTCATTATCTCATTGTTATTTGTGGGAGTTTTCAGTTTCACTGGGCTGCATTTGTCTACATTGCAACAGCTACTACACTTCAAAAATATTTCATTGGCTGTAAAGTGTGTTAGATTGTTCTGAGCTCATGAAAGGCGCCATATAAATATTTTTTACATAAATATCTACTTTACATTTATCCCAATCTTTTGTTGTATTGTATAGGTAGGGCAATGGATGAAAGAAAGCAGAAATGTGACTGCCCTGTCCATGATATCGCCAATAACAACATATTTAACAAATTCAATGTTAACTGAAACAACTTTTGGTAACAGGTTTCTTGGCACATAACTACATTTCTCAAAATATTACTTAGTAGGTTCTTGTTATGTATGTAAACTTTACTAGTGTGTAAGACTTGCCACCAGGGGGCGCACCTGTTGGAGGCCCAAGAGTCACCTACACACCCATGGCAAGCAGGTACAAAAGGCAGTCTACCATGCTGCTTCCCCACTCTGGAGTTACATTAAAGAGACCAAGGTCACAACAGTTTGAGTTTACAATATACAGTCTTGCAGAGTTATTCTGAACATAACAATTGGCGACGAGTAACAGATCACAAACTTTCACGCGGTTATGGCTGCCATTGGTATTCTTGAGAGATTTGTTGAGGGTGATGATTGGGAAGCCTTCATTGAGCATCTTGACCAGTACTTCGTGGCCAATGAGCTGGATACGGAAGATACCGCGGTCAAGCGCAGGGCGATTCTCCTCGCTGTTTGTGGGTTCACGATATAGGGCCTCGTCAAAAATCTGCTAGCACTGATGAAACCAACGGACAAGACATGTGCAGAGTTGTGCATGCTGATTCGGGAACACCTCAAGCCGAAGGAGACCATTTTAATGGCCAGGTATCGCTTTTAGACGCACCATCGCTCCGAGGGCCAGAACGTGGTGAGCTATGTTGCCGACCTAAGACGCCTTGCGGTACCGTGCGAATTTGCTGGATTTTGGGGGGAAATGTTGCGGGAACTTTTCATGCTTGGAATCGGCCACGAGGTCATTCTTCGCAAGCTACTGTTTGCCGAATCCCTGGATCTGAGCAAGGCCATCACGATAGCCCAGGCTTTCATGTCCACAAACAATAACACTAGACAGATATCTTTGCAGCATCGAAGCTCACCGGCAAGTACTGTGCATAAAATAATGCCTTCAGCAGGCAGAACTGTACATGGCAGGGCCTACATGCCTGCAAAGGCCAGACCTAGAATGACTCAGAGTCCGCTATGGGGCGTGAATGCAAATCCATTAACACCATGTTGGCGTTGCGGGGGCAATCATAGAGCCCATCAATGTCGATTCAAGCACTACATGTGTAAGGGCTGTGGAACAATGGGGCACCTCCAGCGAATGTGCAAATGTACTGCGGCTCACCATGGGCAGAGTCGGCAGAAGATGACCGATCCGGCGCGGATCATGCTGAACGAGCAAGAGAGGCAACTCAACCCGAGGCTGAAGAGGAAGTGTATGGGATACACACCTTCACCACTAAAAGCCCTCCAATAATGCTGAAAGTCAAATTAAATGGCATTCCAGTTTCCATGGAATTGGACACTGGGGCGAGTCAATCAATTATGAGTCAGAAGACTTTGGAGAAACTGTGGGGCAACAAGGCACAAAGGCCAAAACTAAGCCCGATTCACACCAAGCTGCGCACTTACACCAAAGAGCTCATACCAGTCATTGGCAGTGCGGCAGTGAAGGTATCGTATGATGGAGCTGTGCATGATTTAGCACTATGGATTGTACCAGGCGATGGCCCAACGCTGTTTGGCAGAAGCTGGCTCGGAAGCTGGCTGGGACGACATCATATCACTGTCTTCGGTGGATGACGCCTCGTGTGCCCAAGTGCTAAACAAATTCCCGTCGTTATTTGAGCCAGGCATCGGCAACTTCACAGGCGCGGAAGTGCAGATCCATCTAGTTCCTGATGCAAGGCCCGTTCATCACAAGGCCCATGTGGTTCCATATATGATGCAAGAGAAAGTCGAGATCGAGCTGGACAGACTTCAACGAGAGGGAATCATATCGCCAGTCGAGTTCAACGAGTGGGCCAGTACAGTTGTTCTGGTGTTGAAAAGCGATGGGACGGTCAGAAGCTGCGGAGACTACAAGGTAACGATCAACCGAGTCTCATTACAGGACCAATTTCCAAAGCTGATGACCTGTTCGCAACGCTAGCAGGGGGGAAGTCGTTCACCAAACTGGATCTAACCTCTGCTTACATGACACAGGAACTGGCTGAACCTTCGAAAAAATTGACGTGCATCAACACACACAAAGGACTGTTCATATACCACAGATGCTCTTTTCGGATTAGCTCAGCTGCAGCCATCTGCCAGAGGAACATGGAGAGTCTGCTGAAATCGGTTCCGTGCACTGTGGTGTTTCAAGACGACATCTTGATCACTGGCCGCAACATCACCGAACACTTGCACAACCTGGAAGAGGTTCTCAAGCGACGGGACAGAATGGGACTCAGGCTTAAACGCTCCAAGTGTGTTTTCCTGGTGCCAGAGGTCGAATTTTTGGGGAGAAAGATTACGGCGGACGCCATCAGACCCACAGACTCCAAGACGGAGGCCATCAAGAATGCACCCAGACCACAGAATGAGATGGAGCTGCGTTCGTTCCTGGGATTCCTCAACTATTTTGGTAACTTTTTACCGGGGTTGAGCACTTTGCTGGAACCTTTGCATTTATTGTTACGCAAGGGCGACGACTAGGTTTGGGGTAAATTTCAAGAGACAGCCTTTAATAAGGCCAGAAACCTGCTATGTTCTAACAAGTTACTTGTATTGTATGACCTGTGTAAACCATTTTGTACCAGCTTGTGATGCATCTTCGTACGGGGTCGGTTATGTGTTACAGCAAGCCAATGTGTCAGGCAAACTGCAACCGGTTGCATATGCGTCCAGAAGCTTATCTAAGGCTGAAAGAAGCTACAGTATGGTTGATAAAGAAGCATTAGCATGTGTATACGGGGTTAAGGAAATGCACCAATACCTATTTGGACTCGGGTTCGAGCTCGAAACCGACCTCAAACCGTTCATTTTGCTGTTCTCAGAAAGCAAAGGTATTAACACCAATGCTTCGTCCCACATCCAAAGATGAGCACTAACGGTTTCTGCGTATGACGATGTAATCCACCACAGACCAGGCACTGAGAACTGTGCTGATGCCCTCAGTCGGCTACCATTGCCCACCACCGGGTGGAAATGGCGCAACCCGCAGACTTGCTTCTTGTAATGGATGTTTTTGAGAGTGAGGGGTCACCCGTCACGGCTCGCCAGACCAGAACCTGGACTAGCCAGGACCCTGTGCTATCACTAGTAAAAAGCTGCGTCCTTAATTGGAGCTGGTTGGCTGATCTCGGGGAAATGCAAGACGAAATTTAGCCGTTTTACCGATGCAAGGGTGAGAAGTCCATCTATTTGGCTTGTCTTCTATGGAGGAATCGTGTGGTTTTGTCAAAAAAAGGCAGGAAAATGTTTATGCGCGACCTACACAGTACCCACCCAGGCATAGTCATGATGAAGGCTATTGCCAGGTCGCACGTTTGGTGGCCCGGCATTGACTTGAAATTGAAGTCATGCATACACCAATGTAACACTTGCTCACAGTTGAGCAATGCACCAAGGGAGGCCCCACTGAGTCTGTGGTCATGGCCCTCCAAACCGTGGTCCAGGGCCAACGTAGATTTCGCTGGCCCCTTTCTAGGGAAGATGTTCCTTATAGCAGTGGAGGTTTACTCTAAATGGATTGAATGTATAATAATGTCGTCATGTACGTCCACTGCCACCATTGAAGGCCTCCGGGCCATGTTTGCCACCTATAGTTTGCTCGACGTCATTGTTAGTGACAATGGATCATGTTTCACCAGCTCGGAATACAACGAGTTCATGACCCACAATGGCATCAAGCATGTCAGGTCTGCCCCGTTTAAGCCGCATCCAATGGTCAAGCGGAACAGGCAGTCCAATCTATCAAGCAGAGCTTGAAACGGGTGACAGATGGTTCCCTGCAGACATGGTTATCTCGGGTTCTGCTCAGCTACCGCACGTGACCCCACTCGCTTACCGGGGTTCCCCCTGCAGAATTGCTAATGAAGAGAGCACTCAAAACCAGGCTCTCCTTAGTCCACCCGGATCTCAATGATCATGTAGAAACCCGGCGTCACCGGCATAACATGCACCACGATCACGCGGCTGTATCGCATGACATTAAGGTTAATGACACTGTGTTTGTTCTTAATTATGGTCATGGTCCAAAATGGGTTGCCTGCACTGTGTTAGCCAAGGAGGGGAATAGAGTGTTTGTTGTCAAACTTTTGAATGGACAAACGTGCAGAAAGCATTTGGATCAGACCAAATTGCGATTCACTGACAACCAAGAACAGTTTGAAGAGGACATTACCATCATTGATCCACCAACACACACCCAACCAGCAACCGACCTCGCTGTCAACCACGAGCATGAACCCACCATGCCCGACAGTCCGATCAGACCAGCCGCACCGCAGTGCAGCAATGATCTGACCAACTCACCCATGCCAGGACTTCAACTCAGGCGATCAACCCGGGAATGCAGAGCCCTGGATCACCTCAACTTGTAAATAACTTGTATCTAAGTCTTTTGGGGAGAGTGATGTTATGTATGTAAACTTTACTAGTGTGTAGACTTACCAACAGGGGTGCACCTGTTGGAGACCCAAGGGTCACCTGCACACCCCGGGCAAGCAGGTATAAAAGGTAGTCTACCATGCTGCTTTCCCACTCTAGAGTTACATTAAAGAGACCAAGGTCACAACAGTTTGAGCTTACAGTATAGTCTTGTGGAGTTATTCTGAACATAACAGTTCTAAGAAACAGTGACATCTTTTATTTGGATAATAAAACATTTCAGTCTTAAAACACAGCTGATGCAGCTATTTTACGGTAGGACACAACTATTTTGAGGCCTTAATACTCTACTCGGTTAATGACTTGAAGAACTGTTGGCATCTTGGAAATTAGATTCAGATGCTTGGAGCAGATGATTTTTGCAGGAAGACTGCAGTAAAATGTAGCACATGGCCAAAGAATTCTGAAAGCAAACTTCAGAAATTGTGAACAATTGCTGCCCAAGTACTCGAGCCTATTTCCAAACCTCAAGTCACTGTAGAGTCATCAGCAACAATTCTAGCTGTCCGGTCACATCTCACTTTAAATGATGCGGTTTAATCAAGTGTATTCAGAAATCAGCCACTTAACTGGGGACTTTAGCACAGAGCTAATTACAAGGAGTGCATTCTGTTTACTGCTGTATAAATGGCACAGTTTTTATTTTGTCTATTGGATTATTTCCTAATCTTATTTACAGAGTATTAGAGCAATCCATTATAGCAGAACTGCAGTAATGGAAGAGAATGTATTTCCTTGTGGATGCCTTACATTTTTTTGAGAGAATTACACACTTACAAATATGCAAAAATTATGGACAGGAAAAGACCATCCAGTCTGTCGCACACAATTCTGGTGCTGAACGCATCACGATACAGACATTCCCCTACCACCCAGAGCCAGGTAATCACCTGGGAGAGGCGACAAAACAGATAAAAAATCAGGCCAATTAGGGAAAAAAAGATCCCCTTACGTAAGATAAACTAATCTGGGAGATCACACCGGCCCTGATTTAACTTACATTGGGTGTTTATCGTCTCCGACAGAATATTCCTTTTTGCGGTTGAGGGAGGCAAATATTCAGCAGGATGATAACAGGAGGTGGGTCGAAGAACTCAACAGTGTCACAATGAAACAAAACTGAACGGAATCATGTTTCTTGGGCTTGTAGGGTTTATCAAAAGCTTGCATTCCCATGGTGGGGAATCCAGTAACCTGCACCTTGCTGTATCTGTGTCCCAAGACTCCAGTAACCTGCACCTTGCTGTATCTGTGTCCCGAGACTCCAGTAACCTGCACCATGCTGTATCTGTGTCCCGAGACTCCAGTAACCTGCACCTTGCTGTATCTGTGTCCCGAGACTCCAGTTACCTGCACCTTGCTGTATCGATGCCCCAAGACTCCAGTAACCTGCACCTTGCTGTATCTGTGTCCCAAGACTCCAGTAAGCTGCACCTTCCTATAGCTGTGTCCCAAGACTCCAGTAACCAGCACCTTGCTGTATCTGTGGCCCGAGACTCCAGTAACCTGCACCTTGCTGTATCTATGCCCCAAGACTCCAGCAACCTGCACCTTGCTGTATCTGTGCCCCGAGACTCCAGTAACCTGCACTGTGCTGTATCTGTGTCCCAAGACTCCAGTAACCTGTACCTTGCTGTATCTGTGCCCCAAAACTCCAGTAACCTGCACCTTGCTGTATCTGTGTCCCAAGAATCCAGTAACCTGCGCCTTGCTGTATCTGTGTTCCTAGACTCCAGTAACCTGCACCGTGCTGTATCTGTGCCCCGAGACTCCAGTAACCTGCACTGTGCTGTATCTGTGTCCCAAGACTCCAGTAACCTGCACCTTGCTGTATCTGTGTCCCGAGACTCTAGTAACCAGCACTGTGCTGTATCTGTGTCCCGAGACACCAGTAACCTGCACCTTGCTGTATCTCTGCCCCAAGACTCCAGTAACCTGCATCTTGCTGTATCTGTGTCTCGAGACTCCAGTAACCTGCACCTTGCTGTATCTGTGTCCCGAGACTCCAGTAACCTGCACCTTGCTGTATCTGTGTCCCGAGACTCCAGTAACCTGCACCTTGCTGTATCTGTGCCTCGAGACTCCAGTACCCTGCACCTTGCTGTATCTCTGCCCCAAGACTCCAGTAACCTGCACCTTGCTGTATCTGTGTCCCGAGACTCCAGTAACCTGCACCTTGCTGTATCTATGCCCCAAGACTTCAGTAACCTGCACTGTGCTGTATCTGTGTCCCGAGACTCCAGTAACCTGCACCTTGCTGATCTGTGCCCCGAGACTCCAGTAACCTGCACCTTGCTGTATCTGTGTCCCGAGACTCTAGTAACCTGCACCTTGCTGTATCTCTGCCCCAAAACACCAGTAACCTGCACCTTGCTGTATCTGTGTCCCAAGACTCCAGTAACCGGCACCTTGCTGTATCTCTGCCCCAAGACTCCAGTAACCTGCACCTTGCTGTATCTGTGTCCCGAGACTCTAGTAACCTGCACCTTGCTGTATCTCTGCCCCAAAACACCAGTAACCTGTACCTTGCTGCATTTGTGTCCCGCAACTCCAGTAACCTGCACCTTGCTGCATCTGTGTCCCAAGACACCAGTAACCTGCACCTTGCTGTATCTGTGCCCCGAGACTCCAGTAACCAGCACTGTGCTGTATCTGTGTCCCGAGACTCCAATAACCTGCACCTTGCTGTATCTATGCCCCAAGACTTCAGTAACCTGCACTGTGCTGTATCTGTGTCCCGAGACTCCAGTAACCTGCACCTTGCTGTATCTGTGTCCCGAGACTCTAGTAACCTGCACCTTGCTGTATCTCTGCCCCAAAACACCAGTAACCTGCACCTTGCTGTATCTGTGTCCCGAGACTCGAGTAAACTGCACCTTGCTGTATTTGTGTCCCGCAACTCCAGTAACCTGCACCTTGCTGCATCTGTGTCCCAAGACTCCAGTAACCTGCACCTTGCTGTATCTGTGCCCCGAGACTCCAGTAACCAGCACTGTGCTGTATCTGTGTCCCGACACTCGAGTAAACTGCACCTTGCTGTATCTATGCCCCAAGACTCCAGTAACCTGCACCTTGCTGTATCTGTGTCCCGAGACTCCAGTAACCTGCACTGTGCTGTATGTGTGTCCCAAGACTCCAGTAACCTGCACCTTGCTGTATCTGTGTCCCAAGACTCCAGTAACCAGCACCTTGCTGTATCTGTGTCCCGACACTCCAGTAACCTGCACCTTGCTGTATCTCTGCCCCAAGACTCCAGTAACCTGCACCTTGCTGTATCTGTGTCCCGAGAATCCAGTAACCTGCACCTTGCTATATCTGTGCCCCAAAACTCCAGTAACCTGCACCTTGCTGTATCTGTGTCCCGAGACTCCAGTAACCTGCACCTTGCTGTATCTATGCCCCAAGACTCCAGTAACCTGCACCGTGCTGTATCTGTGTCCAAAGACTCCAGTAACCTGCACTGTGCTGTATCTGTGTCCCGAGACTCTAGTAACCAGCACTGTGCTGTATCTGTGTCCCGAGACTCCAGTAACCTGCACCTTGCTGTATCTCTGCCCCAAGACTCCAGTAACTTGCACCTTGCTGTATCTGTGTCCCGAGACTCCAGTAACCTGCACCTTTCTGTATCTGTATCCCTAGACTCCAGTAACCTGCACCTTGCTGTATCTGTGTCCCGAGACTCCAGTAATCTGCACCTTGCTGTATCTGTGTCCCGAGACTCAAGTAACCTGCACCGTGCTGTATCTGTGCCCCGAGACTCCAGTAACCTGCTCTGTGCTGTATCTGTGTCCCAAGACTCCAGTAACCTGTACCTTGCTGTATCTGTGCCCCAAAACTCCAGTAACCTGCACCTTGCTGTATCTGTGTCCCAAGAATCCAGTAACCTGCGCCTTGCTGTATCTGTATTCCTAGACTCCAGTAACCTGCACCGTGCTGTATCTGTGCCCCGAGACTCCAGTAACCTGCACTGTGCTGTATCTGTGTCCCAAGACTCCAGTAACCTGCACCTTGCTGTATCCGTGTCCCGAGACTCTAGTAACCAGCACTGTGCTGTATCTGTGTCCCGAGACTCCAGTAACCTGCACCTTGCTGTATCTCTGCCCCAAGACTCCAGTAACCTGCATCTTGCTGTATCTGTGTCCCGAGACTCCAGTAACCTGCACCTTGCTGTATCTGTGCCCCGAGGCTCCAGTACCCTGCACCTTGCTGTATCTCTGCCCCAAGACTTCAGTAACCTGCACCGTGCTGTATCTGTGTCCCGAGACTCCAGTAACCTGCACCTTGCTGATCTGTGCCCCGAGAATCCAGTAACCTGCACCTTGCTGTATCTGTGTCCCGAGACTCTAGTAACCTGCACCTTGCTGTATCTCTGCCCCAAAACACCAGTAACCTGCACCTTGCTGTATCTGTGTCCCGAGACTCCAGTAACCGGCACCTTGCTGCATCTGTGCCCCGAGACTCCAGTAACCAGCACTGTGCTGTATCTGTGTCCCGAGACTCTAGTAACCTGCACCTTGCTGTATCTATGCCCCAAGACTTAAGTAACCTGCACTGTGCTGTATCTGTGTCCCGAGACTCCAGTAACCTGCACCTTGCTGTATCTGTGTCCCGAGACTCTAGTAACCTGCACCTTGCTGTATCTCTGCCCCAAAACACCAGTAACCTGCACCTTGCTGTATCTGTGTCCCAAGACTCCAGTAACCTGCACCTTGCTGTATCTGTGCCCCGAGACTCCAGTAACCAGCACTGTGCTGTATCTGTGTCCCGAGACTCTAGTAACCTGCACCTTGCTGTATCTATGCCCCAAGACTTAAGTAACCTGCACTGTGCTGTATCTGTGTCCCGAGACTCCAGTAACCTGCACCTTGCTGTATCTGTGTCCCGAGACTCTAGTAACCTGCACCTTGCTGTATCTCTGCCCCAAAACACCAGTAACCTGCACCTTGCTGTATCTGTGTCCCGAGACTCTAGTAACCTGCACCTTGCTGTATCTATGCCCCAAGACTTAAGTAACCTGCACTGTGCTGTATCTGTGTCCCGAGACTCCAGTAACCTGCACCTTGCTGATCTGTGCCCCGAGACTCCAGTAACCTGCACCTTGCTGTATCTGTGTCCCGAGACTCTAGTAACCTGCACCTTGCTGTATCTCTGCCCCAAAACACCAGTAACCTGCACCTTGCTGTATCTGTGTCCCGAGACTCCAGTAACCTGCACCTTGCTGTATCTGTGTCCCGAGACTCCAGTAACCTGCACCTTGCTGTATCTGTGTCCCGAGACTCCAGTAACCTGCACCTTGCTGTATCTGTGCCCCGAGGCTCCAGTACCCTGCACCTTGCTGTATCTCTGCCCCAAAACACCAGTAACCTGCACCTTGCTGTATCTGTGTCCCGAGACTCGAGTAACCTGCACCTTGCTGTATCTATGCCCCAAGACTTAAGTAACCTGCACTGTGCTGTATCTGTGTCCCGAGACTCCAGTAACCTGCACCTTGCTGATCTGTGCCCCGAGACTCCAGTAACCTGCACCTTGCTGTATCTGTGTCCCGAGACTCTAGTAACCTGCACCTTGCTGTATCTCTGCCCCAAAACACCAGTAACCTGCACCTTGCTGTATCTGTGTCCCGAGACTCGAGTAAACTGCACCTTGCTGTATTTGTGTCCCGCAACTCCAGTAACCTGCACCTTGCTGCATCTGTGTCCCAAGACTCCAGTAACCTGCACCTTGCTGTATCTGTGCCCCGAGACTCCAGTAACCAGCACTGTGCTGTATCTGTGTCCCGAGATTCGAGTAAACTGCACCTTGCTGTATCTATGCCCCAAGACTCCAGTAACCTGCACCTTGCTGTATCTGTGTCCCGAGACTCCAGTAACCTGCACTGTGCTGTATGTGTGTCCCAAGACTCCAGTAACCTGCACCTTGCTGTATCAGTGTCCCAAGACTCCAGTAACCAGCACCTTGCTGTATCTGTGTCCCGAGACTCCAGTAACCTGCACCTTGCTGTATCTCTGCCCCAAGACTCCAGTAACCTGCACCTTGCTGTATCTGTGTCCCGAGAATCCAGTAACCTGCACCTTGCTATATCTGTGCCCCAAAACTCCAGTAACCTGCACCTTGCTGTATCTGTGTCCCGAGACTCCAGTAACCTGCACCTTGCTGTATCTATGCCCCAAGACTCCAGTAACCTGCACTGTGCTGTATGTGTGTCCCAAGACTCCAGTAACCTGCACCTTGCTGTATCAGTGTCCCAAGACTCCAGTAACCAGCACCTTGCTGTATCTGTGTCCCGAGACTCCAGTAACCTGCACCTTGCTGTATCTCTGCCCCAAGACTCCAGTAACCTGCACCTTGCTGTATCTGTGTCCCGAGAATCCAGTAACCTGCACCTTGCTATATCTGTGCCCCAAAACTCCAGTAACCTGCACCTTGCTGTATCTGTGTCCCGAGACTCCAGTAACCTGCACCTTGCTGTATCTATGCCCTAAGACTCCAGTAACCTGCACCGTGCTGTATCTGTGTCCCAAGACTCCAGTAACCTGCACCTTGCTGTATCTGTGTCCCAAGACTCCAGCAACCTGCACCGTGCTGTATCTGTGTCCCAAGACTCCAGTAACCTGCACTGTGCTGCATCTGTGTCCCAAGACTCCAGTAACCTGCACTGTGCTGTATCTGTGTCCCGAGACTCTAGTAACCAGCACTGTGCTGTATCTGTGTCCCGAGAATCCAGTAACCTGCACCTTGCTGTATCTCTGCCCCAAGACTCCAGTAACTTGCACCTTGCTGTATCTGTGTCCCGAGACTCCAGTAACCTGCACCTTTCTGTATCTGTGTCCCTAGACTCCAGTAACCTGCACCTTGCTGTATCTGTGTCCCGAGACTCCAGTAATCTGCACCTTGCTGTATCTGTGTCCCGAGACTCAAGTAACCTGAACCTTGCTGTATCTGTGCCCCGAGACTCCAGTACCCTGCACCTTGCAGTATCTGTGCCCCAAAACTCCAGTAACCTGCACCTTGCTGTATCAGTGTCCCGAGACTCCAGTAACCTGCACCTTGCTGTATCTGTGTCCCAAGACTCCAGTAACCTGCACCTTGCTGTATCTCTGCCCCAAGACTCCAGTAACCTGCACCTTGCTGTATCTGTGTCCCAAGACTCCAGTAACCTGCACCTTGCTGTATCTCTGCTCCAAGACTCCAGTAACCTGCACCTTGCTGTATCTGTGTCCCGAGACTCTAGTAACCTGCACCTTGCTGTATCTCTGCCCCAAGACTCCAGTAACCTGCACCTTGCTGTATCTGTGTCCCAAGACTCCAGTAACCTGCACCTTGCTGTATCTCTGCTCCAAGACTCCAGTAACCTGCACCTTGCTGTATCTGTGTCCCGAGACTCTAGTAACCTGCACCTTGCTGTATCTATGCCCCAAGACTTAAGTAACCTGCACTGTGCTGTATCTGTGTCCCGAGACTCCAGTAACCTGCACCTTGCTGATCTGTGCCCCGAGACTCCAGCAACCTGCACCTTGCTGTATCTCTGTCCCGAGACTCTAGTAACCTGCACCTTGCTGTATCTCTGCCCCAAAACACCAGTAACCTGCACCTTGCTGTATCTGTGTCCCGAGACTCGAGTAAACTGCACCTTGCTGCATCTGTGTCCCAAGACTCCAGTAACCTGCACCTTGCTGTATCTGTGTCCCGCAACTCCAGTAACCTGCACCTTGCTGCATCTGTGTCCCAAGACTCCAGTAACCTGCACCTTGCTGTATCTGTGCCCCGAGACTCCAGTAACCAGCACTGTGCTGTATCTGTGTCCCGAGATTCGAGTAAACTGCACCTTGCTGTATCTATGCCCCAAGACTCCAGTAACCTGCACCTTGCTGTATCTGTGTCCCGAGACTCCAGTAATCTGCACCTTGCTGTATCTGTGTCGCGAGACTCAAGTAACCTGAACCTTGCTGTATCTGTGCCCCGAGACTCCAGTACCCTGCACCTTGCAGTATCTGTGCCCCAAAACTCCAGTAACCTGCACCTTGCTGTATCAGTGTCCCGAGACTCCAGTAACCTGCACTGTGCTGTATCTGTGTCCCAAGACTCCAGTAACCTGCACCTTGCTGTATCTCTGCCCCAAGACTCCAGTAACCTGCACCTTGCTGTATCTGTGTCCCAAGACTCCAGTAACTTGCACCTTGCTGTATCTCTGCTCCAAGACTCCAGTAACCTGCACCTTGCTGTATCTGTGTCCCGAGACTCCAGTAACCTGCACCTTGCTGTATCTATGCACCAAGACTCCAGTAACCTGCACCTTGCTGTATCAGTGTCCCGAGACTCCAGTAACCTGCACCTTGCTGTATCTATGCCCCAAGACTCCAGTAACCTGCACCGTGCTGTCTCTGTGTCCCGAGACTCCAGTAACCTGCACCTTGCTGTATCTGTGCCCCGATACTCCAGTAACCTGCACCTTGCTGTATCTGTGCCCCAAAACTCCAGTAACCTGCACCTTGCTGTATCTGTGTCCCAAGACTCCAGTAACCTGCACCTTGCTGTATCTGTGTCCCAAGACTCCAGTAACCTGCACCGTGCTGTATCTGTGTCCCAAGACTCCAGTAACGTGCACCGTGCTGTATCTGTACCCCGAGACTCCAGTAACCTGCACCTTGCTGTATCTGTGCCCCGAGACTCCAGTAACCTGCACTGTGCTGTATCTGTGTCCCAAGACTCCAGTAACCTGCACCTTGCTGTATCTGTGTCCCAAGACTCCAGTAACCTGCACCTTGCTGTATCTGTGTCCCAAGACTCCAGTAACCTGCACCTTGCTGTATCTGTGTCCCGAGACTCCAGTAACCTGCACCGTGCTGTATCTGTGCCCCAAAACTCCAGTAACCTGCACCTTGCTGTATCAGTGTCCCGAGACTCCAGTAACCTGCACTGTGCTGTATCTGTGTCCCAAGACTCCAGTAACCTGCACCTTGCTGTATCTCTGCCCCAAGACTCCAGTAACCTGCACCTTGCTGTATCTGTGCCCCGATACTCCAGTAACCTGCACCTTGCTGTATCTGTGCCCCAAAACTCCAGTAACCTGCACCTTGCTGTATCTGTGTCCCAAGACTCCAGTAACCTGCACCTTGCTGTATCTGTGTCCCAAGACTCCAGTAACCTGCACCGTGCTGTATCTGTGTCCCAGGACTCCAGTAACGTGCACCGTGCTGTATCTGTGCCCCGAGACTCCAGTAACCTGCACCTTGCTGTATCTGTGCCCCGAGACTCCAGTAACCTGCACTGTGCTGTATCTGTGTCCCAAAACTCCAGTAACCTGCACCTTGCTGTATCTGTGTCCCAAGACTCCAGTAACTTGCACCTTGCTGTATCTGTGTCCCAAGACTCCAGTAACCTGCACCTTGCTGTATCTGTGTCCCGAGACTCCAGTAACCTGCACCGTGCTGTATCTATGCCCCAAGACTCCAGTAACCTGCACTGTGCTGTATCTGTGTCCCGAGACTCCAGTAACCTGCACCATGCTGTATCTGTGTCCCGAGACTCCAGTAACCTGCACCTTGCTGTATCTGTGTCCCAAGACTCCAGTAATCTGCACCTTGCTGTATCTGTGTCCCGAGACTCCAGTAACCTGCACCTTGCTGTATCTATGCCCCAAGACCCAGTAACCTGCACCTTGCTGTATCTGTGTCCCGAGACTCCTGTAACCTGCACCTTGCTGTAGCTCTGCCACAATGACTCCAATAACCTGCACCTTGCTGTATCTATGTCCCGAGACTCTAGTAACCTGCACCTTGCTGTATCTATGCCCCAAGACTCCAGTAACCTGCACCTTGCTGTATCTGTGTCCCGAGACTCCAGTAACCTGCACCTTGCTGTATCTGTGCCCCGAGACTCCAGTAACCTGCACTGTGCTGTATCTGTGTCCCAAGACTCCAGTAACCTGCACCTTGCTGTATCTGTGTCCCGAGACTCCAGTAACCTGCACCGTGCTGTATCTATGCCCCAAGACTCCAGTAACCTGCACCTTGCTGTATCTGTGTCCCGAGACTCCAGTAACCTGCACCGTGCTGTATCTGTGTCCCGAGACTCCAGTAACCTGCACCTTGCTGTATCTCTGCCCCAAGACTCCAGTAACCTGCACCTTGCTGTATCTGTGTCCCGAGACTCCAGTAACCTGCACCTTGCTGTATCTGTGTCCCGAGACTCCAGTAACCAGCACTGTGCTGTATCTGTGTCCCGAGACTCCAGTAACCTGCACCTTGCTGTATCTCTGCCCCAAGACTCCAGTAACTTGCACCTTGCTGTATCTGTGTCCCGAGACTCCAGTAACCTGCACCTTTCTGTATCTGTGTCCCTAGACTCCAGTAACCTGCACCTTGCTGTATCTGTGTCCCGAGACTCCAGTAATCTGCACCTTGCTGTATCTGTGTCCCGAGACTCAAGTAACCTGAACCTTGCTGTATCTGTGCCCCGAGACTCCAGTACCCTGCACCTTGCAGTATCTGTGCCCCAAAACTCCAGTAACCTGCACTGTGCTGTATCTGTATCCCAAGACTCCAGTAACCTGCACCTTGCTGTATCTTTGTCCCAAGACTCCAGTAACTTGCACTGTGCTGTATCTGTGTCCCAAGACTCCAGTAACCTGCACCTTGCTGTATCTCTGCCCCAAGACTGCAGTAACCTGAACCTTGCTGTATCTGTGTCCCAAGACTCCAGTAACCTGCACCTTGCTGTATCTCTGCTCCAAGACTCCAGTAACCTGCACCTTGCTGTATCTGTGTCCCGAGACTCCAGTAACCTGCACCTTGCTGTATCTATGCACCAAGACTCCAGTAACCTGCACCTTGCTATATCAGTGTCCCGAGACTCCAGTAACCTGCACCTTGCTGTATCTATGCCCCAAGACTCCAGTAACCTGCACCGTGCTGTATCTGTGTCCCGAGACTCCAGTAACCTGCACCTTGCTGTATCTGTGCCCCGATACTCCAGTAACCTGCACCTTGCTGTATCTGTGCCCCAAAACTCCAGTAACCTGCACCTTGCTGTATCTGTGTCCCAAGACTCCAGTAACCTGCACCTTGCTGTATCTGTGTCCCAAGACTCCAGTAACCTGCACCGTGCTGTATCTGTGTCCCAAGACTCCAGTAACGTGCACCGTGCTGTATCTGTGCCCCGAGACTCCAGTAACCTGCACCTTGCTGTATCTGTGCCCCGAGACTCCAGTAACCTGCACTGTGCTGTATCTGTGTCCCAAGACTCCAGTAACCTGCACCTTGCTGTATCTGTGTCCCAAGACTCCAGTAACCTGCACCTTGCTGTATCTGTGTCCCAAGACTCCAGTAACCTGCACCTTGCTGTATCTGTGTCCCGAGACTCCAGTAACCTGCACCGTGCTGTATCTATGCCCCAAGACTCCAGTAACCTGCACCTTGCTGTATCTGTGTCCCGAGACTCCAGTAACCTGCACCGTGCTGTATCTGTGTCCCGAGACTCCAGTAACCTGCACCTTGCTGTATCTCTGCCCCAAGACTCCAGTAACCTGCACCTTGCTGTATCTGTGTCCCGAGACACCAGTAACCTGCACCTTGCTGTATCTATGCCCAAGACCCAGTAACCTGCACCTTGCTGTATCTGTGTCCCGAGACTCCTGTAACCTGCACCTTGCTGTAGCTCTGCCACAATGACTCCAATAACTTGCACCTTGCTGTATCTGTGTCCCGAGACTCTAGTGACCTGCACCTTGCTGTATCTATGCCCCAAGACTCCAGTAACCTTCACCTTGCTGTATCTGTGTCCCGAGACTCCAGTAACCTGCACCTTGCTGTATCTGTGCCCCGAGACTCCAGTAACCTGCACTGTGCTGTATCTGTGTCCCAAGACTCCAGTAACCTGCACCTTGCTGTATCTGTGTCCCAAGACTCCAGTAACCTGCACCTTGCTGTATCTGTGTCCCAAGACTCCAGTAACCTGCACCGTGCTGTATCTATGCCCCAAGACTTCAGTAACCTGCACCTTGCTGTATCTGTGTCCCGAGACTCCAGTAACCTGCACCGTGCTGTATCTGTGTCCCAAGACTCCAGTAACCTGCACTGTGCTGTATCTGTGTCCCAAGACTCCAGTAACCTGCACCTTGCTGTATCTGTGTCCCGAGACTCCAGTAACCTGCACCTTGCTGTATCTGTGTCCCGAGACTCCAGTAACCTGCACCTTGCAGTATCTGTGTCCCAAGACTCCAGTAACCTGCACCTTGCTGTAGCTCTGCCACAATGACTCCAATAACCTGCACCTTGCTGTATCTGTGTCCCGAGACTCCAGTAACCTGCACTGTGCTGTATGTGTGTCCCAAGACTCCAGTAACCTGCACCTTGCTGTATCAGTGTCCCAAGACTCCAGTAACCAGCACCTTGCTGTATCTGTGTCCCGAGACTCCAGTAACCTGCACCTTGCTGTATCTCTGCCCCAAGACTCCAGTAACCTGCACCTTGCTGTATCTGTGTCCCGAGAATCCAGTAACCTGCACCTTGCTATATCTGTGCCCCAAAACTCCAGTAACCTGCACCTTGCTGTATCTGTGTCCCGAGACTCCAGTAACCTGCACCTTGCTGTATCTGTGTCCCGAGACTCCAGTAACCTGCACCTTGCTGTATCTGTGACCCGAGACTCTAGTAACCAGCACCTTGCTGTATCTGTGTCCCGAGACTCCAGTAACCTGCACCTTGCTGTATCTGTGTCCCGAGACTCCAGTAACCTGCACCTTGCTGTATCTGTGTCCCAAGACTCCAGTAACCTGCACCTTGCTGTAGCTCTGCCACAATGACTCCAATAACCTGCACCTTGCTGTATCTGTGTCCCGAGACTCCAGTAACCTGCACTGTGCTGTATGTGTGTCCCAAGACTCCAGTAACCTGCACCTTGCTGTATCAGTGTCCCAAGACTCCAGTAACCAGCACCTTGCTGTATCTGTGTCCCGAGACTCCAGTAACCTGCACCTTGCTGTATCTCTGCCCCAAGACTCCAGTAACCTGCACCTTGCTGTATCTGTGTCCCGAGAATCCAGTAACCTGCACCTTGCTATATCTGTGCCCCAAAACTCCAGTAACCTGCACCTTGCTGTATCTGTGTCCCGAGACTCCAGTAACCTGCACCTTGCTGTATCTGTGTCCCGAGACTCCAGTAACCTGCACCTTGCTGTATCTGTGACCCGAGACTCTAGTAACCAGCACCTTGCTGTATCTGTGTCCCGAGACTCCAGTAACCTGCACCTTGCTGTATCTGTGTCCCGAGACTCCAGTAACCTGCACCTTGCTGTATCTGTGTCCCGAGACTCCAGTAACCTGCACCTTGCTGTATCTCTGCCCCAAAACTCCAGTAACCTGCACCTTGCTGTATCTGTGTCCCGAGACTCCAGTAACCTGCACCGTGCTGTATCTCTGCCCCAAAACTCCAGTAACCTGCACCTTGCTGTATCTATGCCCCAAGACTCCAGTAACCTGCACCATGCTGTATCTCTGTCCCAAGACTCCAGTCACCTGCACCTTGCTGTATCTCTGCCCCAAGACTCCAGTAACCTGCATTGTGCTATATCTCTGCCCCAAGACTCCAGTAACCTGCACCTTGCTGTATCTGTGTCCCGAGACTCCAGTAACCAGCGCATTGCTGTATCTGTGTCCCAAGATTACAGTAACCTGAGCCTTGCTGTGTCTCTGCCCCAAAACTGCAGTAACCTGCACCTTGCTGTATCTCTGCCCCAAGACTCCAGTAACCTGCACCTTGCTGTATCTGTGTCCCAAGACTCCAGTAACTTGCACCTTGCTGTATCTCTGCTCCAAGACTCCAGTAACCTGCACCTTGCTGTATCTGTGTCCCGAGACTCCAGTAACCTGCACCTTGCTGTATCTATGCACCAAGACTCCAGTAACCTGCACCTTGCTGTATCAGTGTCCCGAGACTCCAGTAACCTGCACCTTGCTGTATCTATGCCCCAAGACTCCAGTAACCTGCACCGTGCTGTCTCTGTGTCCCGAGACTCCAGTAACCTGCACCTTGCTGTATCTGTGCCCCGATACTCCAGTAACCTGCACCTTGCTGTATCTGTGCCCCAAAACTCCAGTAACCTGCACCTTGCTGTATCTGTGTCCCAAGACTCCAGTAACCTGCACCTTGCTGTATCTGTGTCCCAAGACTCCAGTAACCTGCACCGTGCTGTATCTGTGTCCCAAGACTCCAGTAACGTGCACCGTGCTGTATCTGTACCCCGAGACTCCAGTAACCTGCACCTTGCTGTATCTGTGCCCCGAGACTCCAGTAACCTGCACTGTGCTGTATCTGTGTCCCAAGACTCCAGTAACCTGCACCTTGCTGTATCTGTGTCCCAAGACTCCAGTAACCTGCACCTTGCTGTATCTGTGTCCCAAGACTCCAGTAACCTGCACCTTGCTGTATCTGTGTCCCGAGACTCCAGTAACCTGCACCGTGCTGTATCTGTGCCCCAAAACTCCAGTAACCTGCACCTTGCTGTATCAGTGTCCCGAGACTCCAGTAACCTGCACTGTGCTGTATCTGTGTCCCAAGACTCCAGTAACCTGCACCTTGCTGTATCTCTGCCCCAAGACTCCAGTAACCTGCACCTTGCTGTATCTGTGCCCCGATACTCCAGTAACCTGCACCTTGCTGTATCTGTGCCCCAAAACTCCAGTAACCTGCACCTTGCTGTATCTGTGTCCCAAGACTCCAGTAACCTGCACCTTGCTGTATCTGTGTCCCAAGACTCCAGTAACCTGCACCGTGCTGTATCTGTGTCCCAAGACTCCAGTAACGTGCACCGTGCTGTATCTGTGCCCCGAGACTCCAGTAACCTGCACCTTGCTGTATCTGTGCCCCGAGACTCCAGTAACCTGCACTGTGCTGTATCTGTGTCCCAAAACTCCAGTAACCTGCACCTTGCTGTATCTGTGTCCCAAGACTCCAGTAACTTGCACCTTGCTGTATCTGTGTCCCAAGACTCCAGTAACCTGCACCTTGCTGTATCTGTGTCCCGAGACTCCAGTAACCTGCACCGTGCTGTATCTATGCCCCAAGACTCCAGTAACCTGCACTGTGCTGTATCTGTGTCCCGAGACTCCAGTAACCAGCACCATGCTATATCTGTGTCCCGAGACTCCAGTAACCTGCACCTTGCTGTATCTGTGTCCCAAGACTCCAGTAATCTGCACCTTGCTGTATCTGTGTCCCGAGACTCCAGTAACCTGCACCTTGCTGTATCTATGCCCCAAGACCCAGTAACCTGCACCTTGCTGTATCTGTGTCCCGAGACTCCTGTAACCTGCACCTTGCTGTAGCTCTGCCACAATGACTCCAATAACCTGCACCTTGCTGTATCTATGTCCCGAGACTCTAGTAACCTGCACCTTGCTGTATCTATGCCCCAAGACTCCAGTAACCTGCACCTTGCTGTATCTGTGTCCCGAGACTCCAGTAACCTGCACCTTGCTGTATCTGTGCCCCGAGACTCCAGTAACCTGCACTGTGCTGTATCTGTGTCCCAAGACTCCAGTAACCTGCACCTTGCTGTATCTGTGTCCCGAGACTCCAGTAACCTGCACCGTGCTGTATCTATGCCCCAAGACTCCAGTAACCTGCACCTTGCTGTATCTGTGTCCCGAGACTCCAGTAACCTGCACCGTGCTGTATCTGTGTCCCGAGACTCCAGTAACCTGCACCTTGCTGTATCTCTGCCCCAAGACTCCAGTAACCTGCACCTTGCTGTATCTGTGTCCCGAGACTCCAGTAACCTGCACCTTGCTGTATCTGTGTCCCGAGACTCCAGTAACCAGCACTGTGCTGTATCTGTGTCCCGAGACTCCAGTAACCTGCACCTTGCTGTATCTCTGCCCCAAGACTCCAGTAACTTGCACCTTGCTGTATCTGTGTCCCGAGACTCCAGTAACCTGCACCTTTCTGTATCTGTGTCCCTAGACTCCAGTAACCTGCACCTTGCTGTATCTGTGTCCCGAGACTCCAGTAATCTGCACCTTGCTGTATCTGTGTCCCGAGACTCAAGTAACCTGAACCTTGCTGTATCTGTGCCCCGAGACTCCAGTACCCTGCACCTTGCAGTATCTGTTCCCCAAAACTCCAGTAACCTGCACTGTGCTGTATCTGTATCCCAAGACTCCAGTAACCTGCACCTTGCTGTATCTTTGTCCCAAGACTCCAGTAACTTGCACTGTGCTGTATCTGTGTCCCAAGACTCCAGTAACCTGCACCTTGCTGTATCTCTGCCCCAAGACTGCAGTAACCTGAACCTTGCTGTATCTGTGTCCCAAGACTCCAGTAACCTGCACCTTGCTGTATCTCTGCTCCAAGACTCCAGTAACCTGCACCTTGCTGTATCTGTGTCCCAAGACTCCAGTAACCTGCACCTTGCTGTATCTATGCACCAAGACTCCAGTAACCTGCACCTTGCTATATCAGTGTCCCGAGACTCCAGTAACCTGCACCTTGCTGTATCTATGCCCCAAGACTCCAGTAACCTGCACCGTGCTGTATCTGTGTCCCGAGACTCCAGTAACCTGCACCTTGCTGTATCTGTGCCCCGATACTCCAGTAACCTGCACCTTGCTGTATCTGTGCCCCAAAACTCCAGTAACCTGCACCTTGCTGTATCTGTGTCCCAAGACTCCAGTAACCTGCACCTTGCTGTATCTGTGTCCCAAGACTCCAGTAACCTGCACCGTGCTGTATCTGTGTCCCAAGACTCCAGTAACGTGCACCGTGCTGTATCTGTGCCCCGAGACTCCAGTAACCTGCACCTTGCTGTATCTGTGCCCCGAGACTCCAGTAACCTGCACTGTGCTGTATCTGTGTCCCAAGACTCCAGTAACCTGCACCTTGCTGTATCTGTGTCCCAAGACTCCAGTAACCTGCACCTTGCTGTATCTGTGTCCCAAGACTCCAGTAACCTGCACCTTGCTGTATCTGTGTCCCGAGACTCCAGTAACCTGCACCGTGCTGTATCTATGCCCCAAGACTCCAGTAACCTGCACCTTGCTGTATCTGTGTCCCGAGACTCCAGTAACCTGCACCGTGCTGTATCTGTGTACCGAGACTCCAGTAACCTGCACCTTGCTGTATCTCTGCCCCAAGACTCCAGTAACCTGCACCTTGCTGTATCTGTGTCCCGAGACACCAGTAACCTGCACCTTGCTGTATCTATGCCCAAGACCCAGTAACCTGCACCTTGCTGTATCTGTGTCCCGAGACTCCTGTAACCTGCACCTTGCTGTAGCTCTGCCACAATGACTCCAATAACTTGCACCTTGCTGTATCTGTGTCCCGAGACTCTAGTGACCTGCACCTTGCTGTATCTATGCCCCAAGACTCCAGTAACCTTCACCTTGCTGTATCTGTGTCCCGAGACTCCAGTAACCTGCACCTTGCTGTATCTGTGCCCCGAGACTCCAGTAACCTGCACTGTGCTGTATCTGTGTCCCAAGACTCCAGTAACCTGCACCTTGCTGTATCTGTGTCCCAAGACTCCAGTAACCTGCACCTTGCTGTATCTGTGTCCCAAGACTCCAGTAACCTGCACCGTGCTGTATCTATGCCCCAAGACTTCAGTAACCTGCACCTTGCTGTATCTGTGTCCCGAGACTCCAGTAACCTGCACCGTGCTGTATCTGTGTCCCAAGACTCCAGTAACCTGCACTGTGCTGTATCTGTGTCCCAAGACTCCAGTAACCTGCACCTTGCTGTATCTGTGTCCCGAGACTCCAGTAACCTGCACCTTGCTGTATCTGTGTCCCGAGACTCCAGTAACCTGCACCTTGCTGTATCTGTGTCCCAAGACTCCAGTAACCTGCACCTTGCTGTAGCTCTGCCACAATGACTCCAATAACCTGCACCTTGCTGTATCTGTGTCCCGAGACTCCAGTAACCTGCACTGTGCTGTATGTGTGTCCCAAGACTCCAGTAACCTGCACCTTGCTGTATCAGTGTCCCAAGACTCCAGTAACCAGCACCTTGCTGTATCTGTGTCCCGAGACTCCAGTAACCTGCACCTTGCTGTATCTCTGCCCCAAGACTCCAGTAACCTGCACCTTGCTGTATCTGTGTCCCGAGAATCCAGTAACCTGCACCTTGCTATATCTGTGCCCCAAAACTCCAGTAACCTGCACCTTGCTGTATCTGTGTCCCGAGACTCCAGTAACCTGCACCTTGCTGTATCTGTGTCCCGAGACTCCAGTAACCTGCACCTTGCTGTATCTGTGACCCGAGACTCTAGTAACCAGCACCTTGCTGTATCTGTGTCCCGAGACTCCAGTAACCTGCACCTTGCTGTATCTGTGTCCCGAGACTCCAGTAACCTGCACCTTGCTGTATCTGTGTCCCGAGACTCCAGTAACCTGCACCTTGCTGTATCTCTGCCCCAAAACTCCAGTAACGTGCACCTTGCTGTATCTGTGTCCCGAGACTCCAGTAACCTGCACCGTGCTGTATCTCTGCCCCAAAACTCCAGTAACCTGCACCTTGCTGTATCTATGCCCCAAGACTCCAGTAACCTGCACCATGCTGTATCTCTGTCCCAAGACTCCAGTCACCTGCACCTTGCTGTATCTCTGCCCCAAGACTCCAGTAACCTGCATTGTGCTATATCTCTGCCCCAAGACTCCAGTAACCTGCACCTTGCTGTATCTGTGTCCCGAGACTCCAGTAACCAGCGCATTGCTGTATCTGTGTCCCAAGATTACAGTAACCTGAGCCTTGCTGTGTCTCTGCCCCAAAACTGCAGTAACCTGCACCTTGCTGTATCTATGCCCCAAGACTCCAGTAACCTGCACTGTGCTGTATCTCTGCCCGAAGACTCCAGTAACCTGCACCTTGCTGTATCTGTGTCCCGAGACTCCAGTAACCAGCGCATTGCTGTATCTATACCCCGACACTCCAGTAACCTGCACCTTCCTGTATCTCTGCCCCTAGACTCCAGTAACCTGCACCGTGCTGTATCTCTGCTCCAATACTCCAGTAACCTGCACCGTGCTGTATCTCTGCCCCAAGACTCCAGTAACCTGCACCGTGCTGTATTTGTGTCCCGAGATTCCAGTAACCAGCACCTTGCTGTATCTGTGTCCCGGGACTCCAGTAACCTGCACCTTGCTGTATCTGTGTCCCGAGACTCCAGTAACCAGCGCATTCCTGTATCTGTGTCCCAAGATTCCAGTAACCTGCACCTTGCTGTATCTGTGTCCCGAGACTCCAGTAACCTGCACCTTGCTGTATCTATGTCCCGAGACTCGAGTAACCTGCACCTTGCTGTATCTGTGTCCCGAGACTCCAGTAACCTGCACCTTGCTGTATCTGTGTCCCAAGACTCCAGTAACCAGCATTTTGATCTACGTAATGCCTGCGAGCTGCGGACATCAATTGGCCATTTTGGTACAGCTCACCATTGAGGGCCTTCTCACAATGATTCGTTTTGGACGCCAAGTGAGCCCTCTTCCTCCTGGCTTCACTTTATGGTAAGTAAAACAGCAAAGACCTACCACAGCATATGCTCCACCCAATCTTTTGCGGAATTTGGCATTATGGTCGTAAAACAAGTTTTATGCCTGTTTTAGGCAGGCATCATGGGCTCTTCCAGTGTAGAGGATGCTGGGAGAAGAGTGTGCTCGAAAATTGTTCCCCCAACTTTTACCTTTCCCCCAGAATTCTGGCGTGATGGTGATCAATTCTTCCCTTTTGGTGCTCTAAATATGGACTTCTTTACTACTGCTCTGATTTTAACCCTGATTTAGCTGTTGGCAAGTACAAAAATAAAAGAGATCAGGGAACTGTGGCTCACTGTGTTTGCAATGGATTTGCTAGACCAGGGATTTGCAAAGCAGCACAAAACTATTTTTTGGCATCAAATTGGAATGTTAACATCTCGTGAATGTTACACAAGCCAGGATCATATATTCAATGTAATAAACACAGTCTCCAAAAAAAGAGACTGAGAAGGTTGTAAGAAAGATCCAACTGTGTGGAGAAAATGCTCCAAAATAGAAAATGGCCTCTGATAGGAATGAGAGGTTGCAAGGCCTGCAGGTTGACACAGAATCTTCTGAAACAGGTTAAGAATTTTAATTTAAAGGTATATGCAGTAGAAAATGTAACAGTCACTAGGTTACAAATTCCCAAGTACATCAGGGACATACAAGGAATGCATGGAATACATGAAAATATTGGCATGTTAAAAAATGTATCATTCATCCTCGGAATCCTTCTATAGCCTCACACATTTCACATTCATGTATAATAATATAGCATTCTCTTGGTCTGTGTCATGCATTCAACCAGCATTGTAACCCATGTATAATCTGACCTAAGTTGTACACTGTGAGAACAATGACCACTAGGTGGTGAACTTGTGGGAGACACTCCTAACCTGGACCTTCAGATACAAAAGGGGAAGCTCCACCCACTTCCATCACTTGAGTGCTATGGAATAAAGGACAGGTCACAGACTGATCTTCTCTCAAGCATGGGCCTCGTGTGCATTTATACTGTATAGTAAGGATGTATTAATGGCGGCGAGAAACTGGGATTTAAACCACGCGAGCATGGCCATGAGCAGAACAGACGAGAGGTACTGTGTTAAGGAATGGTTGGGACAGAGATTCAACATTGTTAAAGCAGCACACAGTTCTCCAGGCAGACAAGGGCAGTCGGGCATGCCCCAACATGTAGTCTAACCCAGAGGGGGAGTTCGACAGAGACAATGGCAAGCTGAACGGTGATTCATGCCATTACAAGGAACAATGCGGCCAGTAATGGGGCCATCAACACCTGTTAATAGCGCACTCAAGGACAATAACAGGGGCAGTCAGGGACGATCGACTGGCAAGGGACCTTTTGTTTCAAACAGCAGCTAATGTTGGGGGCGTGGAGGCAAACACTCAGCCGCAGTTTGCAGAGATGACAAAATACCTGCAGAAATTGCAGAAATGAAGACTGGGGGAAATCGCTCGAAGCTGAAGTTCAGCGAGTTCATGTGGAGCACGTATACAGATCATACACCAGGACGCCACTGATAATGATGAAAGTGCTCCTCAATGGCATCCCAGTATCAATGGAGCTAGACACGGGGGCCAGCCAGTCCCTGATGGGTATCAAACAGTTCAAAAAGTTGTGGGCGTCCAAGGCCAGGAGGCCAAAATTATCGTCGATTAACGCACAGCTACCGACATACACAAAGCAGATCATTCCGGTGCTAGGCAGCACCACGGTAGTCGTGACCCACAAAGATTCGGAGAACAGGTTGCCACTCTGGGTTGTCCCGGGGGATGGTCCCGCACTACTTGAGTTCAGAAGAATGAGAGGAGACCTCATAGAAACGTTTAAAATTCTGATGGGTTCAGACAGGTTAGATGCAGGACGAATGTTCCCAATGTTGGGGAAGTCCAGAACCAGGGATCACAGTCTAAGGATAAGGGGTAAGCCATTTAGGACCGAGATGAGGAGAAACTCCTTCACCCAGAGAGTGGTGAACCTGTGGAATTCTTGACCACAGAAAGTTGTTGAGGCCAATTCACTAAATATATTCAAAAAGGAGTCAGATGAAGTCCTTACTACTAGGGGAATCAAGGGGTATGGCGAGAAAGCAGGAATGGGGTACTGAAGTTGCATGTTTAGCCATGAACTCATTGAATGGCGGTGCAGGCTAGAAGGGCCGAATGGCCTACTCCTGCACCTATTTTCTATGTTTCTATGTTTCTATGTTGCTGGGCTTGCTGTCATGAACTGGAAATGGGGCGATGTCAATGCAATTTCCTCTGTGGAGCGAGTATCATGCTCACAGATCCTGGACAAATTTGACTCATTATTTCAACCCGGCATTGGCACTTTCATGGGGGCCAAGGTAGTGATTCACATAAACCCGGACGCCAGGCCAGTACACCACAAGGCCAGAGCAGTGCCGTACGTGATGCGGGAAAAGATAGAAAGCAAATTGGACCGCCTGCTGAGGGAAGGCATCATCTTGCCAGTCGAATTCAGTGACTGGGCGAGCCCGATTGTGCCGGTGCTCAAGGCGGATGGGTTGGTCAGGATATGTGGCGATGATAAGGCCACCTTCAATCGGGTGTCACTCCAAGACCAGTACCCGCTACCGAGAGCGGAGGACCTCTTTGCGACGCTATCCAGTGGCAAACCTTTTCCAAAATTGGACCTGACCTCAGCTTACATGAACCAGGAGCTAGCGAGTGAGTCGAAGAAGCTGACCACCATCACGACACACAAGGGGTTGTTTGAGTACAACAGATGTCGCTCGGCCGCCGCGATCTTCGAACGAAATATGGAAAGCCTCCTCAAGTCGATTCCAGGGACGGTGGTTTTTCAGGACGACATCCTCATCACGGGTTACGATACTGAAGAACACCTCCACAACCTGGAGGAGGTGCTACGCAGACTGGAACGGGTAGGGCTGCGACTGAAAAAGGCGAAGTGCGTCTTCCTCGCTCCAGAGGTAGAATTCCTGGGGATGAGGGTAGCAGCGGACGGGATCAGTCCTACTGCGTCCAAGACGGAAGCGATCCAGAGAGCACCCAGACCCCGTAATACGACAGAGCTGCGTTCATTCCTGGGGCTCCTGAACTATTTTGGTAACTTTCTTCCCAAATTGAGCACTCTGCTAGAGCCGCTACACGTGCTCCTACGCAAAGGTCGCGAATGGGTCTGGGGGGACAGCCAGGAAAGGGCTTTTAATAGAGCATGCAATTTGTTATGTTCCAACAATCTGTTAACGCTACATGACCCATGTAAGAAACTTGTGTTAACATGCGATGCGTCATCTTATGGTGTCAGGTGTGTATTGCAGCATGTCAATGCCAAGGTTAGCTTATGCCTCCAGAAGTCTGTCCCAGGCAGAAAGGGGCTACGGGATGATCGAAAAGGAGGCGCTCGCATGTGTATATGCGGTAAAGAAAATGCACCAGTACCTGTTTGGCAGGAAATTTGAGCTGGAGACAGATCACAAACCCCTAATGTCCCTTTTGGCCGACAACAAGGCCATAAATGCAAACACATCGGCCCGCATACAGAGGTGGGCACTCACATTAGCCGCCTATGACTACACTATTCGGCACAGACCGGGCACCGAAAACTGCGCCGATGCACTCAGCAGGCTCCCACAAGCCACCACTGAGGGGGCTACCGAGCATGCTGCTGAGACGGTCACGGCTGTTGAAGCTTTCAGAAGCGAAGGCTCACCCATGACAGCCTGTCAGGTTAAAGCCTGGACAAATAGAGACCCGCTATTGTCTCTAGTCAAGAAATGTGTCCTGAATGGGGACTGGGCAGCCACGTACAGGGCATGCCCTGAGGAATTTAAACCATTTCACAGGCGCAGGGATGAACTCTCGATTCAGGCCGATTGCCTACTGTGGGAAAACCGCGTAGTCATGCCCCAGATGGGCAGAGAGGTGTTCATCAGAGAACTCCACAAGGAGCATCCGGGCATTGTCATGATGAAGGCAATTGCCAGGTCACACGTTTGGTGGCTAGGGATAGACGCAGATCTGGAACTTTGTGTTCGCAGATGTAACACATGTGCCCAGCTGGGCAATGCGCCCAGGGAAGCCCCCCTTAGCCCCTGGCCATGGCCCGCCAAGCCTTGGTCACGCATCCATGTGGACTACGCAGGTCCTTTCATGGGAAAAATGTTTTTGGTTGTAGTAGACGCCTACTCCAAATGTGACATTTTAAATTCAAGCACATCCTCTGCCACCGTAGAAAGTCTACGGACATCTTGGTCAGCGACAATGGCCCGTGCTTCACAAGCACTGACTTCCAGGACTTCATGGCAGGCAATGGAATTAACCATGTCAGAACGGCACCGCTCAAGTCGGCCTCAAACGGCCAGGCAGAACGAGCGGTGCAGATAATTAAAAAGGGGATGCTCAGAATCCAAGGGGGTTCCCTACAATGCCGCTTATCACGCCTCCTGTTGGCCTACAGATCCTGACCACACTCGCTCACAGGGATTCCACCCGCAGAGCTGCTAATGAAAAGGATGCTCAAAACCCGGTTATCCCTTATACACCCCACCATAAAAGAAATAGTCGAGAGCAAGCGTCAGCCACAATATGACTACCATGACGGGAATGCGAGGGCGCGATGTATTGATGTAAATGATCCTGCTTTTGTCCTCATCTACGCTGCAGGGCCCAAATGGCTCGCAGGCACTGTGATTGCCAAAGAGGGAAATAGGATTCTGGTAGTTAAACTTATCAATGGACAAATCTGCCGCAAACATGTGGATCAAACTAAAAAGAGGTTCAGCAACCCCATAGAAGAAGCAGAGGAAGAACACGACATAGAGTTCACTCCACCACAGGTGACCGAACACAGGAACCAAAGGAAGGAGAGCCCAGTCACTGTGGGCAGTCTGGACAGGCCTGAGGCACCGCAAACAGCAAACACTCAGGCCAGTGCCCAACAACCGGAGCCCTACTCAGGTGCTCTACAAGGGAGCGTAAACCACCAGAGAGACTCAACCTGTGATCCCAATAAGACTTTGGGGAGAGGTGATGTCATGTATTCAACCAGCATTGTAACCCATGTATAATCTGACCTAAGTTGTACACTGTGAGAACAATGACCACTAGGTGGTGAACTTGTGGGAGACAGTCCTAACCTGGACCTTCAGATATAAAAGGGGAAGCTTCACCCACTTCCATCGCTGGAGTGCTGTGGAATAAAGGACAGGTCACAGACTGACCTTCTCTCAAGCATGGGCCTCGTGTGCATTTATACTGTATAGTAAGGACATATTAGTCTGGATGCTGAGGTACTAGGTTAATGCAGTACACTTCAATAGGCTGGCTCAACCTCCAGTTTACTTGGAGCAGTAGTAGAAGATACTTTAGAAAATGCAAAATTATCTTACAGTTCAGAAAGAGGCCTTTCGGCCCATCGTGCCTATGACAACTCTTTGAAAGAGATATCCAATTAGTCCCAGTCTCCTACTCTTTTCCCATAGCCCTGCAAAATTTTCCTTTTCAAGTATCTATATAAATGCAAGTTGTTGTTGTGTATATATAGAGTACATGGCAACATATATTGTGAGTTATATTGAAATGCTACAATGTGGGCCTGTGGGAGAGGTAATGAATGAGTCAATAAAGACATAAGTAAATTAAAAGCAAATAATACTAAGCAGGAGTTTGGGGGAGGCCTCCATATTTGACTCCATCTACTGCCTCTATTGCTTTCACAACCACAGGGTAAAATTCTACCTGAAAACAGACAAAAATGTTGTAAAAATGGCAGGAAAATGGGATGGTGAGGCCTATTGCCGCCTGAACACCCCAACCGGCATTTTCCTACTTTCACCTCCCATCGGGATGGTTGCTTTCCACACCTTCCCCACCCACCACATGCAAATGCAGTGGCTGGGGCCCAGATCCCAACGGATTTTCCTTCTTTCTGCCCATAATATTACCGCCACTTTCTGAGGAAGGTGGTGGTGGGCCCCAGGAAGTGGCAGTGATTGTCCTGCAGTGCCTCCATGGAGAGAAGATCTGTAGCAGCTCCCCTCCCTCCATTCTGTCCTCAGTGACTCCCCTGTTGAAGAGCAGGTCTCCAACGAGGCCTTCAGTGGGCCTTTGTTTCCAATCAGTGAGATGCTTCTTCCTCTTTACAGTCCCTTGCTGGATCTGCTGGTGCTGCTGCACCTCGAGGCTTCACCTCCTTAGTGAGCTCCCTCTTGACAACGGGAATCCCAGCACGAGTCCGGCATGCATACTTAATGAGCCCCAAGCCAGCAGAATGGGTCAGGGCGGGGATGGATATGGATAGACAGACAGAAATGCTGCCCTGCTGGGATTCCACCCTGAAAAGGAGAATCTCCGTCCATAATCTCAATCGTTGTCTCTTCATTTGAAGTCAAGGATCTTGTTTTGATGAGCTCCATCCTGTTTTCAAATGCTAACTCGGTTATGTGCAACCTTCTCCCTCAAGCCAATATGAAATGAGCACATATAAAGTGGCTTGTGAAATGAGTTGTACCAGAGTGCCCAGAACCAGAGATGAGGGGGTTGACTTATGAAAAACGGTTGAACAGGTTAGGCCTATACTCATTGGAGTTCAGAAGAATGAGAAGTGATCTTATCGAAACATGTAAGATAATGAGGGGGCTTGACAAGGTAAATGCAGAGAGGATATTTCCACTTATAGGGGAAACTAAAACTAGGGGGTATAGTCTCAGAATAAGGGGCCGCCCATTTAAAACTGAGATGAGGAGGAATTTCTTCTCAGAGGGCTGTAAATCTGTGGAATTCTCTGCCCCAGAGAGCTGTGGAGGCTGGGACATTGAATATATTTAAGGCGGAGATAGACAAATGTTTGAGCGTTAAGGGAATAAAGGGTTATGGGGAGCGGGCAGGAAAGTGGAGCTGAGTCCCATGATCAGATCAGCCATGATCTTATTCAATGGTGGAGCAGGCTCGAGGGGCCGTATGGCCTACTCATGTTCTTGTGTTCTTATGTAACAACAGCCACATTATGTAAGTGTTTGGACATATGGCTGTAAGGAACATCCTGCTGCTCTAGTACTTAGGAACATACGATCAGGAGTAGGCCATCCAACCCATCGAGCCTCTTCCGCCATTCAATCAGTTCATGGCTGATCTGTACCTCAACTCCACTTGCCCACCTTTGATCTGTCTCCCTTGATACCCTTACCTACCAATCTCAGTCTTGAAACTTTCAATTGTCTCAGCATCCACAGCCTTTTGGGGGAGAGAGTTTCACATTTACACTACCCTTTTTTGTGAAAACATGCTTTCTGATTGCACCCCTGAGGGGCCGAGCTCAAATGTCAGGATTGTGCCCTTTTGTTCTGGATTTGCTCACCAGAAAAAATAGTTCCTCTGTATCTACCCTAACTAACCCTTTTGTAATTTTAAATACCTCGATTAGATCACCCATTCACCCTTCTAAAGAAATAAAAGCCAAGTTCATGCAGCCTGTCCTCATCATTTAACCCTTGATGCTTGCTATTTGGTCCAACACAGGCAGCATCTTGATATGGCAACAAGGCCCAGTGAAAAACAAGCAAATAAGCATGCGTCAACATTTGTAAAGATCAGCAATTAGCATCCCTCCCTATGATTTTGTACACTAAGGACCATAACCAAGCTTAGCAAGAAAGCATATTAAAATCTTTCCACATTTATAATCATTTATCTTGGCATCTGTGTGCAGGCCAAAAAATGTGTTCCTCAGGTTTGGGCAATAGGTGACATTACATTAGTGTACTTATAGATTCCATGATGTAATGAAAGTGTTCTTTATTGCTCAGTGGCCCTGTGCTCTAAATAGGGCCAACCTCCACCTAATTGTCTCCTGCAGCAGGATGTTCAATACCTGATTGTTGAATAGTGCCATTCTGCCCCCAGCCCTTTTCAGTTGTTCAATACGAAGTCCTGCTTTAACATCAACAACTTGTATTTATATCATCATCATAGGCAGTCCCTCGGGCTCGAGGAAGACTTCCTTCCACTCTTAGCATAAGTTCTTAGGTGGCTGTACAGTCCAATATGAGAACCACAGTCTCTGTCACAGATCGGACAGATAGTCGTTGAGGGAAAGGGTGGGCAGGGAGCCTGGTTTGCCGCACGCTCCTTCCGCTGCCTGCGCTTGATTTCTGCATGCTCTCATCGACAATACTCGAGGAGCTCAGCGCCCTCCCAAATGCACTTCCTCCACTTAGGGCGGTCTTGGGCCAGAGACTCCCAGGTGTCAGTGCGGATGTTGCACTTTATCAGGGAGGCTTTGAGGGTGTCCTTGTAATGTTTCCTCTGCCCGCCTTTGGCTCGTTTGCCGTGGACGAGTTCCGAGTAGAGCACTTGCTTTGGGAGTCTCGTGTCTGGCATGCGAACTACGTGGCCTGCCCAGCGGAGCTGATCAAATGTGGTCAGTGCTTCAATGCTGGGGATGTTGGCCTGGTTGAGGACTCTAATGTTTGTGCATCTGTCCTCCCAGGGGATTTTCAGGATCTTCCGGAGACATGGCTGGTGGTATTTCTCCAGCGACTTGATGTGTCTACTGTACATTATCCATGTCTCTGAGCCATACAGGAGGGTGGGTATTACTACGGCCCTGTAGACCATGAGCTTGGTGACAGTTTTGAGGGACTGGTCTTCAAACACTCTTTTCCTCAGGCAACCAAAGGCTGCACTGGCGCACTGGAGGCGGTGTTGGATCTCATCGTCAATGCCTGCTCTTGTTGATAGGAGGCTCCCGAGATAGGGGGAAGTCCCAAGATATAACGCCTTTAACGTAGTAAAACGTCCCAAGGTGCTTCACAGGAGTGTTATAAGACAAAATAAATACATTTGCCACCGAGGCACATAAGAAGAAATTACAGCAGATGACCGAAAGCTTGGTCAAAGAGGTAGATTTTAAGGAGCGTCTTAAAGGAGGAAAGAGAGGTAGAGAGGCGGAGAGGTTTAGGGAGGGAGTTCCAGCACTTAGGGCCCAGGCAGCTGAAGGCACGTCGCCAATGGTTGAGCGATTATAATCAGGGATGCTCAAGAGGATAGAATTAGAGAAGCGTAGACATCTCAGAGGGGTTGAGAGGCTGAAGGAAATTACAGAAATGGGGATGTGAGGGGGGTGGGCCAGGCCATGGAGGGATTTGTAAACAAGGATGAGAATTTTGAAATCAAGGTTTTGCTTAACTGGGAGCCAATGTAGGTCAGCAAGCACAGGGTAATGGGTGAGCAGGACGGTGTAAGTTAGGACACGGGCTGTCGAGTATTGGATGACCTCAAGTTTACATAGGGTAGAATGTGGGTGGCCAGCCAGGAGTGCATTGGAGTCTCAAGTCTAGAGGTAACAAAGGCATGGATGAGGGTTTCAGCAACAGATGAGCTGAGGCAGTGGTGGAGTCGGGCAAATTTTCGAGGTGGAAATAGGCGGTTTTAGTTATGCCGTGGATATGTGGCCGGAAGTTCATTTCAGGGTCAAGTATGACACCTAGGTTGTGAACAGTCTGGTTTAGCCTCAGACAGATGCTTGGGAGAGGGATGGAGTTGGTGGCTAGTGAATGCATTTAGTGGCGGGGACCAAAGACAATGGCTTCGGTCTTCCCAATATTTAAGTGGAAAAAATTTCTGCTCATCTAGTACTGGATGTTGGACAAGCAGTCTGACAATTTAGAGACCATGGAGGGGTCGAGAGAAGTGGTGGTGAGGTAGAGCTGGGTGTTGTCAGCGTACATGTGGTAACTGATGCTGCATTTTTAGATGATGTCGCCAAGGGGCAGTATATAGATGAGAAATAGGAGGGGGCCAAGGATAGATCCTTGGGGGACACCAGAGGTAAAGATGCGAGAGTGGGAAGAGAAGCCATTGCAGGTGATTTTCTGGCAACGATTAGATAGATAAGAATGGAACCAGGCGACAGCAGTCACACCCAGCTGGACAATGGTGGAGAGGCGTTGGAGGAGAATGCAGTGGTCAACCGTGTCAAAGACTGCAGGCAGGTCGAGAAGGATGAGGAGGGATAGTTTACCTTGGTCACAGTCACAAAGGATGTCATTTGTGACTTTGATGAGAGCCGTTTCGGTACAGTGGCAGGGGCGGAAACCAGATTGAAGGGATTCAAACATGGAGTCAACAGCTTTTTCAGAACTGCTGGCAATGGATATGCCACCCCTGAAACCTTGGCAAGCTCCTAGCACAACGTGTGCTACATGCAATGAACGCTATCAAATAATGGTAAATGAATAGACTACACTTTGGTGGACAAAGTATGCTTAACTACTCATAATTATACTCATAATGTACTATCCGTTATATTTTGGGGGTTTTATGGTAAATATTCTCATTGGGCTCAGTGTCACTGGCTACTCCTATAAGTGGACCTATGTCCACTATGAGCCAGAATGTGCCTTTACAAAGTATTAGAACGTATTTAGACACAGTAACAGCCTATTCAGTTTAACTGGTCTACACCAGTGTTTATGCTCCACCAGTACCTCCTCCCACACTTCTTCATCTAACCCCTTCAACATGTCCTTTTATTTCCTTCACTCACAAATGCTTATCTAGCTTCCCCTCAAATGCATAATATCTGGATAAATGTAGCAAGACCCAGGCACTGGACAGAGAGCCCTTGATATTGTGTTCTGGCTTACTGGACTGTATCATGTGCTGCCATATAAACCTTAATTTAGGTAGGCAGATGAATAGACATTCTATGGTGGCAAAATTCAGTAGCATCCCATAAGCGTTAACTTTTGAACAGTTAGCGCCCGGCATTATGGGTTGCAAAATTGTGAAAAATTATGAATTTTCACCTCAGAAATGAAGGGAGGTGGTATCTGAGGTGTTAATGGCCTCAGTGGGGCATTACCGCAGTGCTAGTGCCAGAGCTGTACACAATTTCAGGTGACTTTCATTCAGCAATAATCTGCCTCCTGCTCATTCCAGTTCTTAAAGGCGATGTCATTTCAGGCAGCACCTGGTTATTTTCATGATTGCTGGACTTCACTGAGAGCTGGAAGGAAGTTCTGAGTGGCTGCTTCAAATCCTCTTTGAAGGGCCACTCGGTTCAATGATCTGGCATTGGAGACATTGGTGGGGGCAGTGGATAGAAGGAGGGATGCACTGTTCCCTCCATCTGGGAGAAGGCCGATGCCACAGGTTTTTAGGGCCATGTGGGCAGTGGTGGCAGTCAGCACCGTGGTTAGCAGAACCCCAACACAGTGCCAGAAGAAATTCAACGACCTCAGTCGTGTGGTCAAGGTGAGTACATGTTTGCATAACTCTTACATACCAGCCTCTGTCTGTGCACACTTTGCAAACCAGCACTTACCCCAACAGGCAACTACCAAGCATCTGTACCTACTCACAGTCACATCCTCATTTCACGCCTTGCCGACATTCACAGCTATTCAACCATGGCAGGCGTATTTTCCACATACATAGCTGGAATCTTACTCACACAGGTTCCTTTCTTTTGCAGGCCAAGATGACACACAACAGAGGAGAGCAACAGTGGACTGGAGGAGGGGGGAAGCTGAACTAAGTCAGCTGACTGACTTGGAGGAGCAAGTGCTGCGGCTCATTGGCCCGCAGGTGGTGCACACCATGGCCGGTGGAGACATCGAGCCCTACAGGGGGCAACAATGATATCTTTAACCCCTCTTCTCACCCACTTCCCCATTAAACCACAAGGCCTTATCACTTTCCAGCTCCTCATACTGTCTGCCTTCCTTGCTCCATCCCTGCCCCCCCTACCATCACCTTAACGTGACTCTTGTGCCATTTATACTTTCAGATTATCCATGCAGCAGATGACCAGCCTGTCCCTGAGCCCCTCAACTGAGTCACGAGTGAGAAGAAGAGGGGGACAAGGATGAGGAGGGGGAGGAGGAGGAGCCAAGCACTGCATCACTGCTTCTCCCACCCACCGGCAGCAGCTCAGATACTGGCACTACGTGGTCCTTAGAGGTTAGGTTAATAGAGTGGTCTGCACTGGGCGATGCAAGGGGAAAGGGAACCTCGGGAGCCATCTCCCCGGAAGGTGACTTCACATGCGAGTTCTGCTGCACAGGACTCAGATTAGCACCTTGATGGAGAGGCGTTCACACAAAGGATGATGGCCATGCACTCCGACATGGTACGTGCAATGGCAAGGGTGCCCAAGAGCCTGTCGGCAGTGGTAAGGAGCATGGAGGAGTCCGCTTCCAGCATTGTACAGAGCTCTGCCCACACCAGAGCTCATCATTGACAGTGTGTGGACGATGGGGACTCCCAGACAGACTGTACAGATCCGGTCCTCATGATGCACGTCATGGGCGATGTGGCTGCTTCCATTGCAGCAGAAGCGAAAGCAACACAACGTCGTCGTGCTGTAATGGAGTCAATAGTTGCTCGCATGGAAGCTCAGACTGCTCTCATGCAGTCTCAGTTGCATGCCATGCAAGCTCTGACTGCTGCCATTGCCGTTGGGTCCACCACAGTCGACCGGGGATCTCACAGTGTTGCAGCGGCCCAACAATCTGTCCTGCAGCAGGTTGGTGGAGATGGTGAGGTGCTGCCCAAGGGGAGTGGCAGTGGGTCAGTGGAGCAGGAACCTGCTGTCCTCTCTCAGGATGACAGCATTCTTGATTCCACCACTGTCACTCTGTCATTACACTTGTTGCTGCCTGTGACCCAGCCAGCCCAGACTGCCACCGCCCAGTCTGAGGTGGTGCAGTCTACAGCCGGGCCTTCCAGGCTCAGAGCTGGTTGAAGGTGTCCTGCAAGGCCATCTGTAGTCTTCGGCCCTGACACACAGCAGCCTTCCACCAGCCGTGCTGCAGCCACAGGGGACACACTGCGGAGGAGTATTAGAATAGGTCAATGAAAGAGGGGATATAAGGAAATGCACAAGGGTGATGAATAAATACACATTTATACATTTTATTATTGTTTTATAAATGTTGATTGGATTCATAGAATCATAGAAAATTACGACACAGAAGGAGGCCACTCGGCCCATCGCGTCCGTGTCGGTCGAAAAATAGCTACCCAGCACAACCCCACCTTCCACCTCGGCTGTTTTTTCGGTTATCTATAGCCTCAGTTAACGTCAAGAGGGGTGTTAATACTGACCGGGCGTGCAGCTTTTAGCTCCCCGACAGAAAATTCATTAGCGATTTACCCGGGGCTGATGATCATTCCGATCCTGACATCGGTCCTGGTGCAACGTGACTGCTTGTGCCCCACTTGCTAAATTAGGTGCAGCCGCCTCATTTAGCACCCGCCAATAACAACGTCTGGAAAAACAGTCGGTACAGGCTTGCAGAGTCATTAACTAGTGGCTACTTAAATGGATGGGGAAACACTTCCCTCAGAGGTCACAGTCAGTGCAATGTTTGCACAGAGCATGGTGCATGAGCCTCTGAGTTTGCAGTGGCAGATAGACATAACAGTTCAGCTTGAGAAAAAGTCATTTTGAAACTGTTAATGGGGGCATTACTAGTTCGCCAGCATTGCATTCAACATGCTCGAGCAAGGCGGCGTCAAGAGAGAAGGGCTATTGGCCATGTCGGCGGCCAAACAAGGAGAGCCCCTAAACATCGGGGCAAGAGGCCTTACCCCCACGGCTTTATGGGCAGCGACGCTCATTCCTGGGACCTGTCCGAGGAGCAGTGTGTCAGAAGGCTGCGCTTCCGAAAGGAGGTGGTCACAGTGATATGCCATCTCCTCAAGTCAGATCTGCAGCCTCACATTGGCACCAGGACTGCGCTGCCCGTCGCAGTGAAGGTCACGGTGGCACTCACCTTCTATGCCATCGGCTTCTTCCAGGCTGCATCAGGGGACATATGCAGCATGTCACAATTCACAGCACATCACTGCCTCCGCGACATCACACAGGCTCTCTACACCCATCGAATGGACTTCATTATCTTCCCGATGACCAGTGAGAAACAGCATGAGTGCGTATGTGGGTTTGCCAGGATAGTGGGCATCCCGAGGGTGCAAAGAGCAATTGACTGCATGCACATGGCCTTGCGAGCACCATTCCAGAATTCAGAGGTCTTCAGAAACAGAAAGGGATACCACTCCCTAAATATGCAGCTGGTGTGTGATTACAAGCAGCGCATCCTCACAGTCAATGCTCGCTATCCTGGAAGCACATATGATGTCTTTATCCTGCGGGAGAGCACTGTGCCTTGACTGTTTCAGTCACCACGGGAAGGCCGAGGCTGGTTGCTTGGGGACAAGGGATATGGCCTGGCCTCCTGGTTAATGATCCCCCTCCGCTACCCCACCACAGAGCGGGAGGAACGTTACAATGAGAGCCATGCAGCCAACCGCAACATCACAGAGTAGACAATAGGGCTGGTGAAGCAGCGATTCTGATGCCTGGACTGCTGCGGAGGCAGCTTTCAATACTCCCCTCAACAGGTCTCACTATTCCTTGTGGTGTGCTGCATGCTGCACAAATTGGCCATCATGAGGGCCCAGGAATTGTCAGTGGGGATCGTAGGCCCACCTCAGGAGGAGGAGGAGAAGGGGGAGGAGGAGGAGGAGGAGGAAGAGGAACAGGAGCTTGGTGATGCCCCGAATGTCCAGCAACATGACGAGGACCAGCAGCAGCCACGGAGGAGGCAGCATGCCAATGCTGGCAGTGGCAGGGCTATTCTGCGGCACTCATAAGGGATCGGTTCGCTTAATTGCAGGGAGCTGAGGCATGCAGCTAATAATGACCGCGCATTGTGCCACGAAAATGTCACATCTCCATCACAAGTCCATAGTCATACGCCAGAGGCTGAAGGAGACGGTCAAAGTAAGAGTTTATTTAACACACATTGCTGGAACAACCTCAAAAACACCACACACTCAACTAGAACAAAATGGAGCATCAAATAAAACAAACAAACATCAGAAGTGATTATTTTTTTAAAAAGGTCCCATGGGGAGACATTTGCACAGTAGGTCTTACACTGCCATTTCCCACCCCTCTGCCTCAGCCCCCTCCCATGTCAACTGTTCCTCCTCCATGTGTCCTCAGTGCCTGTAACAAGGCTGCTCGAGGGCTGCTGTGTGTCTGAGACAGTCAGGACAAATGACCTACGTGGATACCCTCGACCAACAGTGGCCATGGACGTCCCGGCTACTGCCTCAGGATGGCCGGCAGCGGTGTGGGATGGCTGGGGTGCAGGCTGTGGCTGCCGCAAAGGTGGACTGGCAGTGGCAGAAGCTGGAATGCTGTCATCGTGAGAAAGGACAGCACCTTCCATTTCCTGCGGCACACTGCCAGTCCTCTGGGGCAATACCAGAGCATCAGGAGCAATAGGTGCTACCACAAATTGCTGACCGGCTGCAGCACCGTCTGTTCCCCATCCGACTGTGGGGAAGACAGAGAGGATAACGGCAGACATGACTTGCATGGCAGTACTCTGAGACTGCATGAACGCAGGGAGCGCTTGAAATGCTGCAGTCTGAGACTGCATGCCAGCATTGACATCACAAAGACCTTGCGTGGCTTCAGCCTGTGATGTCATGGCTGCTCACGCTCTATCACTCCTGGGACCCTACTGTCGCTCGTTGAGGCCACTTCCCGGTTTAGATGGGCAAGGATGGTCTCAGTAGTCTGCTGAGAGGCATGTGCAATGTTGGAGGCAGCCTCCCAGAGCCCCTCCCCCCACTCCCCCCACCCGCCCCAACCATCTCCTGGGGAAACAGAGAGAAACAAAATCAAAATAAAAAAGGGTAGCAGGGGATGGTGGGGGGGTGGGTGGGGAGACGGTTGGGGGGTCCATTGTTTCCCATGGCAGCTGGTAATTATTCTGCCATTCACACCCTATCTAGACTCATCTTTTGTTTCCTAACTTGTGCAATTACCAACTCAATTCGGCCCATCATCCCTTTTGCCTCACAAATTTCTTCCTTCAACCCTATCACAGACCTTCCCTTTTGTTCTCCCCCTCCCCCCCCCCCCCCATTTCAGGGCACCAACACTTCCTCAAGAATCTGTTAATTTTGAACTATTGTCAGTTCTGATAAAGGGTCATCGACCTGAAACATTAACTCTGTTTCTCTCTCCACAGATGCTGCCTGACCAGCTGAGATTTCCAACATATTCTGTCTTTATTATGACTCGATAATAATGTCGCGAGGTGTGAGTCTGCATCTCAGCCTGCGTGGCAGCGCACAGTGGATGTGACAAAGGGAGGATTTGGGGACAAAGAGTTACAAGTAGTGACTTGGAAAGCAGTGACAGGATGGGTCCAAGTCAACATGGATTTATGAAAGGGAAATCATGTTTGACGAATCTTATGGAATTTTTGGAGGATGTAACTAGCAGAGTGGACAAGAGAGAACCAGTGGATGTGGTGTATTTGGACTTTCAAAAGGCTTTTGACAAGGTCCCGCACAAGAGATTGATGTGCAAAATCAAACCACATGGTATTGGGGGTAATGTACTGACGTGGATAGAGAACTGATTGGCAGACAGGAAACAGAGAGTCGGGATAAACGGGTCCTTTTCAGAATGGCAGGCAGTGACTAGTTGGGTGCCGCAGGGCTCAGTGCTGGGACCCCAGCTCTTTACAATATACATTAACGATTTAGATGAAGGAATTGAGTGTAATATCTCCAAGTTTGCAAATGACACTAAACTGGGTGGCGGTGTGAGCTGTGAGGAGGATGCTAAGAGGCTGCAGGGTGACTTGGACAGGTTAGGTGAGTGGGCAAATGCATTGCAGATGCAGTATAATGTGGATAAATGCAAGGTTATCCATTTTGGGGGCAAAAACATGAAGGCAGAATATTATCTGAATGGTGGCAGATTAGGAAACGGGGAGTTGGAATGAGACCCGGGTGTCATGGTACATCAGTCATTGAAAGTTGGCATGCAGGTACAGCAGGCGGTGAAGAAAGCAAATGGTATGTTGGCCTTCATAGCTAGGGGATTTGAGTATAGGAGCAGGGAGGTCTTACTGCAGTTGTATAGGGCCTTGGTGAGATCTCACCTGGAATATTGTGTTCAATTTTGGTCTCCTAATCTGAGGAAGGATGTTCTTGCTATTGAGGGAGTGCAGCGAAGGTTCACCAGACTGATTCCAGGGATGGCTGGACTGACATATGAGGAGAGACTGGATCAAGTGGGCCTTTATTCACTGGAGTTTCGAAGGATGAGAGGGGATCTCATAGAAACATATAAGATTCTGACGGGACTGGACAGGTTAGATGCGGGAAGAATGTTCCCGATGTTGGGGAAGTCCAGAACGAGGGACATAGTCTTAGGATAAGGGGTAGGCCATTTAGGACTGAGATGAGGAGAAACTTCTTCATTCAGAGAATTGTTAACCTGTGGAATTCCCTGCCCCAGAGAGTTGTTGATGCCAGTTCATTGGATATATTTAAAAGGGAGTTAGATATGGCCCTTACGGCTAAAGAGATCAAGGGGTATGGTGAAAAATCAGGAAAGGGGTACTGAGGGAATGATCTTATTGAATGATGGTGCAGGCTCGAAGGGCTGAATGGCCTACTCTTGCACCTATTTTCTATGTTTCTATGTTTCCACGTAAGTATTAGGCTGAAGGCCTGTGACCGCATTTGCAGAGTTAAAAGGGTTGGCGGGTGTCCTCAGGCTGAGTCGGGAGCTAGAAGGGGAGAGATGCTTGGATAGCTTGGGCATGTCTGGTGAAGCGAGAGAGAGGTTTTAGAATGACTCCAGCAACGCGGAGCATGGCCTGATACACATAGAGAAGGGGTGGACAGTGCACAGCCTTGACATTGTGTAAGACAGGGAAGATCACATGAACACATTGCAAGGTTAATGTAAAGGGTACTCACCTTGACAACCCGAGTGATTTTGTTGTATTTGTTGTGACATTGAGATGCTGTCCTGACCACTGTGTCGCAGGCAGAGCCGTGCTGGGCCATCTCCCTCCACAGCCTCCTGAACACCCGTGGAGATGGCCTTCGACCCCCTCCAGGATGCAGGGCATTGTTGCGCCTCTCCACAGCCTCCAACAAGGCCTCAGGCACGGTGGCTGAGAAGCGGTGCGCTCTCTACCTTCCTCTCTGCTCCTCCATTTTCCCGCTCTAAGGTCAGTGAGGAGGTGGAGCTGAGCATGCGCATACTTAACGTGCCACACCTTTAAGACTGAGCTTTTCTCGGGATCGGAATCGGAGATCGACGCATGCACAATAGGTCGGTTAAATTTAGCGCTGGCATTTTTGTTAGCACTCTCCCAGGTCAAGTGTGTAACTGTTGATTTTGTGCCACCTTCAGCTCTTCGTCCGATTCCCAAAAATTTCTGGGTGGGAGGCATAAACTTTTTCAAGGCGCTAAAATTACCACTCCATCTGGGTAAACGCTGCAACAGAGGCGCGATCGAAGTTCTACCCCTAGGTCCGTAGCCCTGTAGATCATGGCTCTTTAAGTGCACATCCAAGTACTTTTTAAATGTGATGAGGGTTTCTGCCTCTACCACCTTTTCAGGCAGTGAGTTCCAGACTCCCACCACCCTCGAGGTGATTTTTTTTCCCCTTATCTCCCCATTAAACGTCCTACCAATTACTTTAACTCTATGCCTCCTGTTTATTGACCCCTCTGCTAAGGGAAACAGGTCCTTCCTATCCACTCTATCTATGCTCCTCATCATTTTATACATTTCAATTAAATCTCCCCTCAGTCTCCTCTATTCCAAAGAAAACAACCCCAGCCTATCCAATCTTTCCTCACAGCTAAAATTTTTCAATCCTGGCATCATCCTCATAAATCTCCTCTGCACCCTCTCTAGTGCAATCATATTTTTCCTGTAATGTGCCAGAATTGTACGCAGTACTCAAGCTGTGGCCTAACTAGTGTTATATACAATTCTAGCATAACTTCCCTGCACTTGTATTCTATGCCTCGGCTAGTTTGCAGATGACACTAAGCTGGGTGACAGTGTGATCTGTGAGGAGGATGCTAAGAGGCTGCTGGGTAACTTGGACAGGTTAGGTGAGTGGGCAAATGCATGGCAGATGCAGTATAATGTGGATAAATGTGAGGTTATCCACTTTGGTGGCAAAAACAGGAAGGCAGATTATGATCTGAATGGTGACAGATTAGTAAAAGGGGAGGTGCAACAAGACCTGGGTGTCATGGTACATCAGTCATTGAAAGTAGGCATGCAGTTACAGCAGGCAGTAAAGAAAGCAAATGGCATGTTGGCCTTCATAGCAAGAGGATTTGAGTACAGGAGCAGGGAGGTCTTACTACAGTTGTACAGGGCCTTGGTGAGACCACACCTTGAATATTGTGTGCAATTTTGGTCTCCTAATCTGAGGGAGGACATTCTTGCTATTGAGGGAGTACAGCGAAGGTTCACCAGACTGATTCCCGGGATGGCAGGACTAACATATGAAGAAAGACTGGATCGACTAGGCTTATAGTCACTGGAATTTAGAAGAATGAGAGGGGATCTTATAGAAGCATATAAAATTCTGATGGGATTGGACAGATTAGATGCAGGAAGAATGTTCCCGATGTTGGGGAAGTCCAGAACCAGGGGCCACAGTTTAAGGATAAGGGATAAGCCATCTAGGACCGAGATGAGGAGAAACTTTTTTACCTAGAGAATTGTGAACCTGTGGAATTCTCTACCGCAGAAAGTTGTTGAGTCCAGTTCGTTGGATATATTCAAAAGGGAATTAGATGTGGCCCTCACGGCTAAAGGGATCAGGGGGTATGGAGAGGAGGCAGGAATGGGGTACTGAAGTTGCATGATCAGCCATGATCATATTGAATGGTGGTGCAGGCTGGAAGGGCCGAATGGCCTACTCCTGCACCTATTTTCTATGTTTCTATGTTTCTATAAAGGAAAGCATTCTGTATGCCTTTTTAACTATCTTATCGACTTGTCCTACTATCTTTAAGGATCTGTGGACATAGACTCCAAGGTCCCTCTGTTCCTCCACACCTCTTGGTATCCTCCCATGTATTGTGTATTCCCTTGCCTTGTTGCCCCGCCCCAAATGCAGTATCTCACACTTTTCTGATTGAATTCCATTTTCAACTTTTCTGCCCAACTGACCAGTTGATCGATATCTTCCTGCAGTCTAAAGCTTTCCTCCTCACTGTCAACCACATGGCCAATTTTTGTATCATCTGCAAATTTCTTTATCACGCCCCCTATATTTAAATGTGAATAATTAATATACACTACAAAGAGCAAGGGACCCAGTACTGAGCCCTGTGGAACTCTACTGGAAACAGCCTTCCATTCGCAAAAACATCCGTCAACCATTACCCTTTGCTTCCTGCCACTGAGCCAATTTTGGATTCAATTTGCCACTCTCCCTTGGATCCGATGGGCTTTTCTTTTTTTGATCAGTCTGCCATGTAGGACCTTGTCAAAAGCCTTGCTAAAATCCATGTATACTACATCAAACCCACTGCCCTCATCGACCCTCCTTGTTACCTCCTCAAAAAATTCAATCATGTTAATCAGACATGACCTTCCCTTAACAAATCTATGCTGACTGACCTTGATTAATCTGTGTCTTTCTAAATGAAGGTTTATTCTGTCCCTCAGAATTGATTCCAATAATTTTCCCACCACCGAGGTTAAACTAACTGGTCTGTAATTACTCGCTTTATCCCTTCCTCCCTTTTTGAACAATGGTATAACGTTCTCCAATCCTCTGGCACAACTCATGTAGCCAGGGAGGATTGGAAAATGATGGTCAGAGCCTCCGCAATTTCCTCCCTTGCTTCTTTTAATAGTCTAGGATATATTTCATCCAGTCCTTGTGATTTATCTACTTTCAAAGAGGCTAAGCTCCTTAATACTTCCTCTCTTGCTATGTTTATCCCATCCAATATTTCACTATCTTCCCCCTTAACTTCAACATCAGCATCGTCCCCCTCTTTTGTGAAGACAGCCGCAACGTATTCATTAAAGTACCTTACGCACATCCACTGCCTCCACACATAGATCACCATTTTGGTCCCGAATAGGCTCTACTCATTCCTTAGTTATCCTCTTGCTCTTTATGTAATCATAAAACATCTTTGGGTTTTCTTTGACTTTACTTGCCAGTATTTGTCATGCCCTCTTTTTGCTTTCCTAATTTCCTTCTTAATTTCACCCCTGCACTTTCTATACTCTTCCAGGTTTTCTGCTGTATTGAGCTCTCGGTATTTGATATAAGCTTCCTTTTTTTGCCTTATCTTACCCTGTATGCACCTTGTCATCAAGGGGGTTCTCGAAATTTGGCAGTTCTATCCTTTTTCTTTGTTTAACCTGAACTCCATGTATCTCCCTCTTGAATGCCTCCCACTTCTCTGGCACTGCTCGGATTTATCTGCAAGTAGCTGTCTCCAGTCTACTTTTGCTAAATCACTTTTCAACCTAGTAAAATTGGCCTTCCCCCAATTTAGAACCTTTCGTCCTGTTTTACCTTTGTCCTTATCCATAATTATACTGAAACTGGTTTATGTTTGCTGTTGTCTCTCATTTCAGGTTTGGGGCTTTGGTATGGAAGGGCAAATTGATATGGTGATGGGGACGTCCAGAGGAACCGGGAAGTGGGATGGAAATCAATGGCAATGAGCTCTGATGAGACGGTCGCGGACATCCCTTGCAGGATCGTGATGGAGCCACTGCCTCCTCCGTCGTGGCTATTGCTGCTCCTGCTCCTCCTCGTCCTCCTGTTGTTGCTCCTCCTCCTGCTCCTCCTGGTCCTCCTCAACCTGATGTGGTGCGGCTATGCCTGGTGGCAATGGCTGTGCCCTCATGATGGCTAGGTTGTGCAGTATGCAGCAGACGACGACGAATAGGGACACCCGCACAGCCAAGTGCTGGAGGACTCCTCCCGAGTGGTCAAGGCAGCGGAATCGTTGCTTCAGCACTCCGATGGTTTGCTCAATGATGTTCCTGGCTCTCATTGTACAAGTTCTGGGCAGGAGTGATGGGGTTGCGGAGGGGAGCCATGAACCAGGTGGATAGTGGATAGCCCTTGTCTCTGAGCAGCCAACCGCAAGTTTCATTTGGGGGCTGAAACAGAGCTGGTACACCAGTCTGGTGCAGGATGAGGACATCGTGGCTGCTGCCAGGATAGCAGGCATTGACGGTAAGGATTCAGCGTGAGAGAGAGAAAGGCAGAGAGAGAGCGAGAGAGAGGATGGCAGAGAGAGAGAGAGAGAGAAACGCACAGAGAGAGAGGGAGAAAAGCACAGAGAGAGGGAGAGAGAGAATGGCAGAAAGAGAGAGAGAGAGAAAGGCACAGAGAGAGAGAGAGGCACAGAGAGAGAGAGAGAGAGAGAGATAGAGAGAGAGAATGGCACAGAGAGAGAGGGAGAAAGGCACAGAGAGAGCGAGACCAACTGGACATTCAGTGAGTGGTACCCTTTGCGTTACAGAAGATCTCAGGATTGTGATGTGGTGCCCGCAAAGCGAAGTGGGAGCAGTCAATGGAACCCTGCACCATGAGGAAGCCCGCTATCCTGGCAAAGCCACATGCATACTTGTACTGCTGCTCCCTGCTCATGGGAAGGAGATGTATTCCCTTCTCCTTCTGTAGAGCATCCGTGACCTTGCAGATGGAGCAATGGACGGCAAACTGGGAGATGTTGGAAATGTCTCCTGTTGCACACTGGAAGGATCCATTGGCATAGAAATTGAGCGCGATGGTGACCTTGTCTGCCACTGAGAGAGCCGTCCTCATCCTGGTCTGAGGCTCGAAGTCTGGTTGCAGGAGATGGCAGAGCTCTGTGACCACATCCTTGCTGAAGCGCAGTCTTCGAACACACTACTCCTCAGTGAAATTGATGTAGGAGAATTTCTGCCGGAATACTCTGGGAGTGTAAGGTCTCCAGTTGCTAGTCCTGTTGCACCTTCTCCCTCTGGCCACATCATGCTGTCCTTGTACCTGTCTTTATCCCTCTCTATCTCTTTGTCTTTCTCCCTCTCTCTCTCTTTGCATTTCTTTCTCTCTCTCTCTGTGCCTTCCTCTCTCTCTCTCTGTCTTTCTCCCTCTCTCTCTCTCTGTGCCTTTCTCTCTCTTTCTCTCTATCTATCTCCCTCTCTCTCTCTATGCCTTTCTCCCACTCTCTCTCTGCCATTTTCCCTCTCTTTCTCTCTCTCTGTGCCTGATATGTCCTTACTATACAGTATAAATGCACACTAGGCCCATACTTGAGAGAAGGTCAATCTGTGACCACTTACCTTTATTACCAAGACCTTAAGAGACAAAGGTGGGTGGAGCTTCCCCTTTTATATCTGAAAGTCCAGGTTAGGAGTGTCTCCCACAAGTTCACCCCCTTGTGGTCAATGTTCTCAAGGTGTACAACTTAGGTCAGCTTATACATGGGTTACAATGATAGTTGAATACATGACATCACCTCCCCCCCAAAATCTTATTGGGATCACAGGTTAAGTCTCTCTGGTGGTTTACGCTCCCTTGTAGAGCGCCTGAGTTGGGGCTCCGGTTGTTGGGTGCTGGCCTGAGTGTCTGCTGTTTGCGGTGCCTCAGGCCTGTCCGGACTGCCCACAGTGACTGGGCTCTCCTCCACTTGGTTCTGGTGTTCGGTTACCTGTGGTGGAGTAAACTCTAGGTCACGTTCTTCCTCTGCTTCTTCTATGGGGTTTCTGAACCTCCTTTTAGTTTGATCCACGTGTTTGCGGCAGATTTGTCCATTGGTAAGTTTAACTACCAAAACCCTATTCCCCACTTTGGCAGTTACAGTGCCTGCGAGCCATTTGGGCCCTGCAGTGTAATTAAAGACAAAAACAGGGTCATTGATATCAATACATTGCCCCCTCGTATTCCTGTCATGGTAGTCACATTGTGACTGACGTCTGCTCTCAACAATTTCTTCCATATTGGGGTGTATAAGGGATAACCTGGTTTTGAGTGTCCTTTTCATTAGCAGCTCTGTGGATAGGACCCCTGTGAGCGAGTGTGGTCGGGATCTATTGGTCAACAGGAGGCGTGATAAGCGGCTTTGTAGGGAACCCCCTTGGATTCTGAGCATCCCCTGTTTGATTATCTGCACTGCTCGTTCTGCCTGGCCATTTGAGGCCGGCTTGAACAGTGCCGTTCTGACATGGTTAATTTCATTGCCTGCCATGAAGTCCTGGAATTTAGTGCTTGTGAAGCACAGGCCATTGTCGCTGACCAAGACATCCAGTAGACCATGGGCGGCGAACATTGCCCGTAGACTTTCTACCATGGCAGAGGATGTGCTTGAATTTAAAATGGCATACTCAATCCATTTGGAGTAGGCATCTACTACAACCAAAAACATTTTTCCCATGAAAGGACCTGCGTAGTCCACATGGATGCGTGACCATGGCTTGGCGGGCCAGGTCCAGGGGCTAAGGGAGGCTTCCCTGGGTGTGTTTCCAAGCTGAGCACACGTGTTGCACCTGCGAACACAAAGTTCTAGGTCTGCATCTATCCCTGGCCACCAAACATGTGACCTGGCAATTGCCTTCATCATGACAATGCCCGGGTGCTCATTGTGAAGTTCTCTGATAAACACCTCTCTGCCCATCTGGGGCATGACTACTTGGTTTCCCCATAGTAGGCAATCGACCGGAATCGAGAGTTCATCCTTGCGCCTATGAAACGGTTTAAATTCCTCAGGGCATGCCCCGTACGTGGCTGCCCAGTCCCCATTCAGGTCACATTTCTTAACTAAAGACAGTAGCGGGTCTTTATTTGACCAGACTTTAATGTGACGGGCTGTCACAGGTGAACCTTCGCTTTCGAAAGCTTCAACAGCCATGACCATCTCAGCATCATGCTCAGTTGCCCCCTCAGTAGTGGCTAGTGAGAGCCTGCTGAGTGCATCGGCGCAGTTTTCAGTGCCCGGTCTATGCTGAATTGTGTAGTCATAGGCGGCTAACGTGAGTGCCCACCTCTGTATGCGGGCCGATGTATTCGCATTTTTTGGCCTTGTTGTTGGCCAAAAAGGACGTTAGGGGTTTGTGATCTGTCTCCAGCTCAAATTTCTTGCCAAACAGGTGCTGGTGCATTTTTTTTTACTGCATATACACATGCTAGCGCTTCCTATTCTGCCATCCCGTAGCCCCTTTCTGCCTGGGACAGACTTCTGGAGGCATAAGCTACCGACTGAAACTGATCATTGGCATTCACATGCTGCAACACACACCCGACCCCATAGGACGACGCATCTCATGTTAAAACAAGTTTCTTACACGGGTCATATAACGTTAACAGTTTGTTGGAGCATAACAAATTGCGTGCTCTATCAAAAGCCCTTTCCTGGCTGTCCCTCCAGACCCAATCGCGACCTTTGCGTAGGAGCACATGTAGCGGCTCTAACAGCGTGCTCAATTTGGGAAGAAAGTTACCAAAATAGTTCAGGAGCCCCAGGAACGAACGCAGCTCCGTCGTGTTACGGGGTCTGGGTGCTCTCTGTATCGTTCCCATTTTGGATGCAGTAGGTCTGATCCCATCTGCTGCTCCCCTCCTCCCCAGGAATTCTACTTCTGGAGCTAAGAAGACGCACTTCGCCTTTTTAAGTTGCAGCCCTACCCGGTCCAGTCTGCGTAGCACCTCCTCCAGGTTGTGGAAGTGTTCTTCAGTATTGCAACCCGTGCTGAGTATGTCGTCTTAAAAAATCACCGTCCTTAGAATCGACTTGAGGAGGCTTTCCATATTTCGCTGAAAGATCGCGGCGGCTGAACGAATCTCGAACGGACATCTGTTATACTCAAACAACCCCTTGTGTGTCGTAATGGTGGTCAGCTTCTTCGACTCACTCGCCAGCTCCTGGGTCATGTAAGCTGAGGTCAGGTCCAATTTTGAAAAAAGTTTGCCACCAGATAGCGTCGCAAAGAGGTCCTCCGCTCTCGGTAGCGGGTACTGGTCTTGGAGTGACACCCGATTGATTGTGGCCTTGTAATCGCCACATATCCTGACCGACCCATCCGCCTTGAGCACCGGCACGATCGGACTTGCCCAGTCACTGAATTCGACTGGCGAGATGATGTCTTCCCCTCAGCAGGCAGTCCAATTTGCCTTCTATCTTTTCCTGCATCATGTACGGCACTGCTCTGGCCTTGTGGTGTACTGGCCTGGCGTCCGGATTTATGTGAATCACTACCTTGGCCCCCATGAAAGTGCCGATGCCGGGTTGAAATAATGAGTCAAATTTGTCCAGGACCTGTGAGCATGATACTCGCTCCACAGAAGAAATTGCATTGACATCGCCCCATTTCCAGTTCATGACAACAAGCCAACTCCTCCCCAGTAGTGTGGGACCGTCCCCCGGGACAATCCAGAGTGGCAACCTGTTCTCCGAATCTTTGTGGGACACGACTACCGTGGCGCTGCCTAGCACCGGAATGATCTCCTTTGTATATGTCCGTAGCTGTGTGTCAATCGGCAGTAATTTTGGCCTCCTGGCCTTGGACAACCACAACCTTTCGAACTGTTTGATACTCATCAGGGACTGGCTGGCCCCCGTTTCTAGCTCCATTAATACTGGGATGCCATTGAGGAGCACTTTCATCATTATCAGTGGCATCCTGGTAAATGAACTGTATATGTGCTCCACATGAACTCGCTGAACTTCAGCTTCCAGCGATTTCCGCCAGTATTCATTTGGCCTCGTAGGGCTTACATCGGGCCCGTCCTCCTCGTACATCAACCTGGCTGCAGGCTTCCTGCACATACGCGCCAAGTGACCGCTGACGTTGCAGTTTGTGCAGGTATATTGCTGATATCTGCAAGCTCTGGCTGGGTGTTTGCCTTCACACCTCCAACATGAGCTGGAGGCCCCGTTGTTGGAAACAAAAGGTCCATTACCAGTCGATCATCTCTGACTGTCTCTGTAACTGTCCTTAAGCGCACCATTAACAGGTGTTGATGGCCCCATTACTGGCCACATTGTCCATTGCGATGGCATGAATCGCTGTTCAGCTAGCCATTATCTCTGTTGAATTCCCCCTTTGGGTTCGACTGGATGCTGGGGCATGTCCGATTGCCCTTGTCTGCTTAGAGAACTGTGTGCCGCGTTAACAATGTAAACTCTCTGGTCGTTTGCCGCATTTGAGCCAAGATTTTTGTCATACATCATTCTGGTCTCTTCCTCCCCTGAGATAAATGTCAGGGCAATCAGAGCCGCCGCTTCCAAGGTCAAGTCTTTGGTCTCAATCAGTTTCCTGAAAACTCCAGCGTGCCCGATGCCCTCAATAAAAAAGTCTTGCAGCATCTCCACTCTGCATGCATCTGGGAACTTACATAGACTTGCCAGTCGCCGGAGATCTGCCACGAAGTCTGGAACACTTTGCCCTTCTCGCCGCCAGTGTGTGTAAAACCAGTGTCGTGCCATGTGCATGCTGCTCGCCGGTTTAAGGTGTTCCCCGATCAACTTACTGAGCTCTTCGAACGTCTTGTCTGCCGGCTTCTCTGGCGCTAGAAGGTCCTTCATCAGGGAGTACGTTCTGGATCCACAAACCGTCAGGAGATGAGCCCTACGTTTGTCGGCCGAATCCTGTTCCAACCATTCCTTAGTGACAAAGCTGTGCTGTAGTCTCTCAATAAAGTCGTCCCAATCATCACCAACACAGTACCTCTCTTCTATGCTGCTAGTGGCCATGCTCGCGTGGTTTAACTCCAAGTTTCTCGTCGCCAATGATACATCCTTACTATACTGTATAAATGCACACGAGGCCCATACTTGAAAGAAGGTCACTCTGTGACCACTTACCTTTATTACCAAGAGCTTAAGAGACAAAGGTGGGTGGAGCTTCCCCTTTTATACCTGAAAGTCCAGGTTAGGAGTGTCTCCCACAAGTTCACCCCCTTGTGGTCAATGTTCTCAAGGTGTACAACTTAGGGCAGCTTATACATGGGTTACAATGATAGTTGAATACATGACAGTGCCTTTCTCCCTCTCTCGCTCTCTCTCTCTGCCTTTCTCCCTCTCTCTCTGTGCCTTTCTCTCTCTCTCTCCCTCTCTATGCCTTTCTCTCTCTCCCTCTCTCTCTGTGCCTTTCTCTCTCTCTCTCTCTCTCTGCCATTCTCTCTCTCTCTCTCTCTGTGCCTTTCTCTCTCCCCCTCTCTCTCTCTCTGTCTTTCTCTCTCTGCCATTCTCTCTCTCTCTCTATGTGCCTTTCTCTCTCCCCCCCTCTCTCTCTGTGCCTTTCTCTCTCCCCCTCTCTCTCTCTCTGCCTTTCTCTCTCTGCCATTCTCTCTCTCTCTCTATGTGCCTTTCTCTCTCCCCCTCTCTCTCTCTCTGCCTTTCTCTCTCTGCCATTCTCTCTCTCTCTCTATGTGCCTTTCTCTCTCCCCCCCTCTCTCTCTGTGCCTTTCTCTCTTCCCCTCTCTCTCTCTGTGCCTTTCTCTCTATCTCTCTCTCTGTGCCTTTCTCTCTCTCTCTCTCTCTGTCTTTCTCCCTCTCTCTCTTTCTTTGTGCCTTTATCCCTCTCTCTCTCTGTCTTTCTTTCTCCCTCTCTCTATGCCTTTCTCCCTCTCTCTCTCTCTGTGCCTTTCTCTCTCTCTCTCTCTCTGTCTTTCTCTCTCTCTCTGTGCCTTTCTCCTTGTATTGCTGCATCTCCTTCTCTCTGCCTTTCTCTCTGCCTTTGTCTCAGCGTTTTTCTCTTTGATGGTGACATCACAGCAGGAGATCGAGTTCCAACACAGCACCCATGAAACGACATAAATGTTGCAGAGTCAAATCTGCCCTGAATTAAACAAAGCAATGCTTAAGAGCCAGACAGTCCTTGAGGTGAAAACCACTACAATCTTTGCAACAAGCACTCTGCCCATCGGTAAGCAAGCTGGAAATAATAATGGCTGACAGAAAGGTTTTTGACAAAATGGCACCTTTAAGTAGCCGCCTCCCGCCTGCAACTCAAAAGCTGAAGCTGTCATTATCAGCGGCAGGCGGTACCTGTAGGGGAGAAGCCGAATTTATGGGGCGGGGGGGCAGTAACGTGGTGGTGCGCATTGCGATAACATCATCATCACCGGCGCACCCGAGCAGGGCGCTAACGGCAAGAGTGGGGTGGCACCTGGTGGTACCTTCAAAAAACCCGAGACCAATCTTGCTGGGAGCGATCGCCCGGACGAAAACTGATTTTCTGACAGGAGGCGCAGATGAGGCCAATTTCAACCCCATATCAGTCTGAGGCTCAGGCTATAAACTAACAGACAAATTTATTTGACATTAAACAGGTCAATGGAAAGCACTCAGTAAACAGTAGGCCCTTGAATTCTCAAGGTGTTCTCCTGATCTCCTGCCATAACTTTAGTAGCAGGTCGGTGGAACCGCTCCCCTCCACCTCCCGACACCCCGAATATTGTCAACAGTTGTATTTATGCCTTTTCTCCAGAGGTTCTGCCAATCATGTGGACATTTCAGTTGCATATTTATAGGCGTTACAACCCCCTCAAAATATCAAAACATCAAAGATGCTTCTCCCGTGCTAACTGTCAACATGAACATAACCCTTGAAATACAGTCGCTCACAATTTGCAACAACAACATGTATTTATATAGCGTCTTTAATGTAGTGAAACATCTCAAGGAGCTCACAGGAGTGTTATGAGGTAAAACATTTGATATCAAGCTGCATAAAGAGAAATTAGGGCAGGTGACCAAAAGCTTAGTCAAAGAGGTAGGTTTTAAGGAGTGTCTTGAAGGAGCAAAGAAAGGTATAGAGGCAGAGAGGTTTAGGCAGGGAATTCCAGAGCTTAGGGCCTAGGCAAAAGAAGGCGCGGCCACCAATGGTTGTGATTATAATCAGGGATACTCAAGAGGGCAGAATTTGAGGAGCGTAGACATCTCGGCAGGGGGGTTGTGGGAGTGGAGGAGATTACAGAGATAGGGAAGGCGAGGTCATGGAGGGATTTGAAAATAAGGGTGAGAATTTTGAAATCAAGGCATTGCTTAACCGGGAGCCAATGTAGGTCAGCGAGCACAGGGGTGATGAGTGAGCGGGACTTGGTGCAAGTTAGGACATGGGCAGCGGAGTTTTGGACCACCTCTAGTTTATGTAGGGTAGAATGTGGGAAGCCAGTCAGGAGTGTGTTGGAATAGTCAAGTCTAGAGGTAACAAAGGCATGGATGAGGGCTTAAGCAGCGGACGAGCTGAGGCAAGGGCAGAGATGGGCGATGTTACGGAGGTGGAAATAGGCGGTCTTAGTTATGCTGCGGTATGTGGTCGAAAGCTCATTTCAGGGTCAAATATGACACCAAGGTTGCGAACAGTGTGGGTCAGCTTCAGACAGACGTTGGGGAGAAGGATGGAGTCAGTGGCTAGGGCACGGAGTTTATGGCGGGGATCGAAAATAATGGCTTTGGTCTTTCCAATATTCAATTGGGGAAAATTTCTGCTCATCCAGAACTGGATGTCGGACAAGCAGTCTGACAATTTGGAGATCGTATAGGGGTCGAGAGAAGTGGTAGTGAGGTAGAGCTGGGTGTCATCAGCATGAATGTAGAAACTGATGCTGTGTTTTTGGATGATGTCGCCAAGGTGTGACAAAAGCTCTACCATAGAGCCTCAATGGTGCAATGTCGGGAACTGCAACAATGAATTTGCACACTAGGTCCCACAAACAGCAATGAGATAAATGACCAGATAGTCTGTTTTATTAATATTGGGGGCTATGATTTAACAATTCATCTGAAAGACGGCCTCTGACAGTCCAGCACTCTCTCTGTACTTCACTGAAGTGTCAGCCTAGATTACGTACTGAAGTCTCTGGAGTGGATTTGAATTCATGACCTTCTGATTCAGAGGCAAGAATACTACCCACTGAGCCACAGCTGACACCCTATACCTCAGTCTAAATTACCCAGAGTGCATTTGCATTGGAAAACCAGGAAACTCAGAGCTGCTCCGGGCCTCACATGTGCAAATGAGATCGGTGGGGACCTGGCAGGAACATCGCGGGAAAGTTAAAAAAGGGAGGGGGAACATGGCTCATAATAAAGGATGAAACTGAATATTGTGTACAATGAGCAAGTGTGACCTTAGCCCCTTTAATAAGACTCCAGAGTGCAGGTACTTCATGGGTGGCCTGCCTATATACCGTGCTCCCAAGGGATGCTGGGATCCCTTGGGACTCCAACAGGTAGGCCTTCTGGTGATAGTGTAATATAGGTTATAAGGGGTTAAATACATAACAATGGGGAAAGCATTTTATGGGCAGAAAATGGGTGGAAATGGCTACCACACAATTCTGTTGCCTGAACAACATGCCGTGCACTGTTGGTACACAATTAATGTATTGAAAATAGAAGAAATTCCTCCCCATAGTTTATTTTTTCTCATCACAGTTAGGCTGTTCGTTCAATTATATACCAGAGAATTAAGTGTTTTCACAGGGCTGGCATGCCAGAGAGTCTGGGGGAAGGGAGGGACTGCAAGGGGAAAGGAGATCAAAGAGTGATGCAAATCGCTCAACTTGAAAGTTAAAACACATAATTCTGCCTCTCATAATCTTCATCAGTGAGGTAATTCTGAAAGAAGCACAGTGGCACGCTGTTACAAATAGAGGGTTAGATTGGACGGATATGTTTGATAAAACCAGATATACATTTCACAGAGCTCATTACTATTTATGTAAGAAGCAAAATTAGGGCTTGGTGATAACTTGTGCATACCAGGACATTATTCAAAATTTGTTTTTTTACTATGATTCAAATACATTCGGTATTGATGTGAATGATTCAATGATTAATGTAATTTGCTGTGTTGAGATTTGAGAAACTTGTAGACAGAACTATGAGTGTTCTTTTGAGTTCCAACTGTTCGAGTCTTTGTTGAAATAAGGCATTCCTATGTTTTGAACTAACGGCTGTGCTGCATCTGGCTCTCTGACTGCACCCTCTGCTCTGTGACAGGCTCTTTCCCAGGATCTTTACGGAATCAGCAGGCACTCAAAAAGATCGATTTTTTAAAAATTCAGGAGCTACACCTTTGTTACATTATTACCTTTTAACGAGTGATTACAAAGAAAAGTTAAGAGACACATGATTGTTGTTTTCTGCAGCAGAAAAGTCTTTAGCAGGAACCCAGTTGTTCCATGTATATCTCTGATGCGCAAAAGAATAGTCCCAGTTTCACCATCATTTCAAAATCAGTGCTTCTCAAAACGATATGTTAAAGTGGAATTGATTTATAGTCCTCTAGCCATGTATAAAAATAAAGGAATGCTTGAGGAAGCTACCATTCTGTTATCCCATGCTCCCAGTAGGAGGCCCACACTCAAAGGGAGTTCAGTAGTGCTGTAGTGCTGATTGGGGCCCAGGAGAGGCGAGGGCCCAGGGGCAGCACGGGCCAGCCCACACTGCGATCGATATGTGTGTGCACTAGGTCCGTACAGCAGATGGTCTCCAGTCGTCTTGGGTAATTCCTGCCACTGGACCAAGATCTAGCTCTGTCAGCCACCACTTATTAAAAAAATCTACGCACAGGCATTTTCCACCTTTTAATATGTAGACCGGGATCCGGAATATTAGGTCTTTCATTGAAACACGTGTGAACTCATCCCATTTCGTCATGGAAGCAAGTCATCCTCTTTTCGAGGGACTGCCTATGACTGACTGAGTGCTGATTCTCCAACCCACACTCACTTTCAAGTATGGTCCCCGCTGGGAGTGTGGGGTCGGTGAATTTACCCAGACAGCTTGCTGGTTTAGTGAAGTTGTTCAGAAGTTCATGATATTCAAGGATGCCCCAAGTTATCGCTGGAATCTCTTTACGAAATATGTGACTGATCAGTTGTCATGCTTCAATCGGTTTCTCATTGGTTTCACCTCCACTCGTGGATTCTATGGTCCTAGTTATCTGCATTCATTCACCTTTGCTCTTTATGTAACCACAGCTGACTTTTCAAACTATTTTTGATTCACAGACATAAAGAGATTTTCCATAGTGCTGGGGCAACATCCTATTCGGATAGACAGCATCCTATTCAGGCAAGAAGTTGCTACAGTCCACTCAGTTTTAACTTACCACTAACACGAAGAGAATTCTGGCACAGAAGATAGTGACTCAAAGCAAGTTACAAAGAAGATTGCACTATTAGCAGCCCACACACTATTGGTGAATCATGGTCTATTGGCAGATCACACTCTACTGGCAAGACCATGTTTCCCACTGTGACAGAAGCACTTTGTAAAAATGCTACAAAATATCTCTATCTATAACCAGGTGTATCCAGATTTAAAATGATGCTAGCTGGATCAGGGCTAAATATCAGCTTAGCTCAATGGTAGCACTCTTGTCTCTGAGTCAGAGGATTGTAGGTTCTAAGTCCTATCCCAAGGCTTAAGCGCATAATTTAGGCTGACACTTCAGTGTAGTCTTCGCTGCCATGCTCCACCCCACAGTCAACAAGCTCCCCACTGGAGTGGAACTAAACTACAGAACCAGTGGGAACCTGTTCAACCTTCGCCGTCTCCAGGCCAGGTCCAAGATCACCCCAACCTCTGTTGTCGAGCTACAGTATGCGGACGACACCTGCGTCTGCGCACATACAGAGGCTGAACTCCAGGACATATCAAAGTATTTACTGAGGCGTACGAAAGCATGGGCCTTACGCTAAACATCCGTAAGACAAAGATCCTCCACCAGCCTGTCCTAGCCGGACAGCACTGCCCCCCAGTCATCAAGATCCACGGCGTGGCCCAGGACAACATGGACCATTTCTCATACCTCAGGAGCCTCTTATCAACAAGAGCAGACATTGACGACGAGATTCAACACTGCCTCCAGTGCGCCAGTGCAGCCTTCAGCCGCCTGAGGAAAAGAATGTTTGAAGACCAGGCCCTCAAAACTGCCACCAAACTCATGATCTACAGGGCTGTAGTTGTACCCGCCCTCCTGTATGGCTCAGAGACATGGACCATATACAGTAGACCCTTCAAGTCGCTGGAGAAATACCACCAATGATGTCTCTGCAAGATCCTACAAATCCCCTGGGAGGACAGACGCACCAACATTAAGCGTCCTCAACCAGGCCAACATTCCCAGCATTGAAGCACTGACCACACTTGGATCAGCTCCGGTGGGCAGGAACTCCTTCACGGCAAATGAGCCAAAGGTTGGCAGAGGAAACGTTACAAGAACACCCTCAAAGCCTCCCTGATAAAGTGCAACAACCCCACTGACACCTGGGAGTCCCTGGCCAAAGACCGCCCTAAGTAGAGGAAGTGCATCCAGGAGGGTGCTGAACATCTTGAGAGCGCAGGTAGCGGAAAGAGCATGCAGCAAACCTGTCCCACCCATCCTTTCCCTCAACGACTATCTGTCCCACCTGTGACAGGGACTGTGGTTCTCGTATGGACTGTTCAGCCACCTAAGGACTCATTTTAAGAGTGGAAGCAAGTCTTCCTCGATTCCGAGTGACTGCCTATGATGATGAGTTCTGAGGGAGTTCAATACTCTTGAAGGTGTTGCCTTAAACAAAGTCCCTGTCAGCCTGCTTATGTAGACATGAAAGATCCTTGGTACTATTTGAAGAAGAATAGTGGACTTCTCCCAGTGTCCTAGTCAACATGTATCCCTGAATCAAAACTTTCAAAATCAGATTAACTGGTTATTCATCTCAGTGTTGTGTGTGGGAGCTTGCTGTAAGCAAATTGGTTGCCACATTTGTTTACAAAACAACAATGAAGATATCTTGCAAAGCAATTCATTGACTGCAAAGCATTTTGGGGCAATCTGGGGTTCTAAAAGCCACTATATAAATGCAAGTTATTTCTGTAATGAATGTAATGACTCATAAGACTCATTACTGTAAACTGCCACAGGTGTAAACCTGATCCAACTTTACTCGCGCCCAAAGTAACCCACGTGACATGGTACCCGCTCTTATATACCAGTGACCGCGCACACGCGCGTATAGCCCGATGGCCTCCGACAGTGGCGCCCCCTGGTGTCTGGTGACCCCAAGCATAAGTACATAACAACATCCCCTTTCAAGATCTTAATATTAGTCTTTTTACAAATTAAGACAGTTTGGGACTTTCCGCTCATGAGTTGATCGTCTCAGTTCAACTTCAGATCTAGGTGAGCGTTCTGAATCAGTTGTGACTGAAGGCTGAGTAACCGATCTGATGAGAGTGGTAATGACCACATCATAGACTGGATGGCTATTTTCAATATTGACATCAAAGTCCTCTGATGAATGAACATTGGTTGGTTGGTCACTGACTGCATCTTCCTCAAATGGTTCCAGTTCATCTGATCAACATGTTTCCTGCATGTTTGCCCATTTTTGAGTACGACAATAAACACTCTGTTACCATCCTTGGTTGTAACAGTACCGGCGATCCACTTTGGACATTGATCATAGTTCAGTCCATAATCCAGATCATTGACAGAGATGTCACGTGACACTGCAGCACGATCACGATACCCTTGCTGACTTTGATGTCTGTTTTCAACCCGATCATTCAAATTAGGATGAACAAGTGAGAGCTTGGTCATGAGTCTTCTCTTCATCAGTAGTTCAGCAGGGGAGAGCCCAGTAAGCGTATGAGGTCTGGCTCTGTAACTGAGCAGTATACAGGACAAGCAAGTCTGCAGTGAACCCTGAGTTACACGTTTCATACTCTGCTTGATCGTTTGAGCAGCACGCTCTGCTTGACCATTAGAAGAAGGTTTGAATGGGGCTGACCTCACATGCTTAATACCATTGAGTTTCATCAGCTCTTGAAACTCCTGACTTGTGAAGGAAGGAAGATCCGTTGTTGCTCAAAACAATGTCAGGCAAACCATGAGTAGCAAACATGACATGAAGGCTCTCAATAATAGCTGTAGATCTACTGGATTACATAATAATACTCTATCCACTTTAAATATGCATTCACCACAACAAAAAACATCTTTCCAAGGAAAGGGCCTGCAAAATCGATGTGGATCCTCGACCGTGGTTTAGATGACCACGACCAAAGACTCAGCGGAGATTCCGCTGGTAGTTTACTTAGCTGCATGCAATTATTGCACTGATGAACACATGATTCCAGATCAGAGTCAAATCCAGGCCACCATACATGAGCCCTAGCAATGGCTTTCATCATGACAATACCACGATGAGTGCTATGTAGTTCACACAGAAATATAGAAACATAGAAAATAGGTGCAGGAGTAGGCCATTCGGCCCTTCGAGCCTGCACCACCATTCAATAAGATCATGGCTGATCATTCACGTCAATACCCCTTTCCTGCTTTCTCTCCATACCCCTTGATCCCTTTAGCCATAAGGGCCATATCTAAATCCCTCTTGAATATATCTAACAAACTGGCATCAACAACTCTCTGTGGTAAAGAATTCCACAGGTTCGCAATTCTCTGAGTGAAGAAGTTTCTCCTCATCTCGGTCCTAAATGGCTTACCCCTTATCCTATAAAGGCCAGCGGGAGTCGGGCACTTCGAGCAGTCAGTCGAGGAGGTGGGAGCTCGGAGCAGCGCGAGTCCGGGGTCGGCGAGAGGCCAAAAAGGCCAGCGGGAGTCAGGCAGTTCGAGGAGGCGGGAGCTCTGAGCAGCGCGAGTCTGGGGTCGGCGAGAGGCCAAAAAGGCCAGCGGGAGTCAGGCAGTTCGAGGAGGCGGGAGCTCGGAGCAGCGCGAGTCCGGGGTCGGTGAGAGGCCTATAAAGGCCAGCGGGAGTCGGGCAGTTCGAGGAGGCGGGAGCTCTGAGCAGCGCGAGTCCGGGGTCGGTGAGAGGCCAAAAAGGCCAGCGGGAGTCAGGCAGTTCGAGGAGGCGGGAGCTCTGAGCAGCGCGAGTCTGGGGTCGGCGAGAGGCCTATAAAGGCCAGCGGGAGTCAGGCAGTTCGAGGAGGCGGGAGCTCGGAGCAGCGCGAGTCTGGGGTCGGTGAGAGGCCTATGCAGCTACAGGGAGAAGGCAAAAAAGAAGTAGAAAGAAACAGAAAGATGACATCACAGCCAAGGGGGTAAGTGATTGGCTGGTGATTGGTGAGTAGTTTTTCTTTTTTCTCTTCTATAACAGTGAGTAAACTTTAGCATTGTTGTTGCCAATTTAAGTGTATCTAAGGGTTAAGTCATGGCAGGAGAGCTCGGTCACGTGTTATGCTCCTCCTGTACCATGTGGGAACTCAGGGACACTTCCGGTATTAAAAGAGATGGCGGAAGTTACAGAAGATGCATTCGGTATAATCTATCAAAATTCTCTGGACTCTGGGGAGGTACCAGCGGATTGGAAAGCAGCTAATGTAACGCCTCTATTTAAAAAAGGGGGAAGACAAAAGGCAGGTAACTATAGGCCGGTTAGTTTAACATCTGTAGTGGGGAAAATGCTTGAAACTATCATTAAGGAAGAAATAGCGGGACATCTAGACAGGAATAGTGCAATCAAGCAGATGCAGCATGGATTCATGAAGGGGAAATCATGTTTAACTAATTTACTGGAATTCTTTGAAGATATAACGAGCATGGTGGATAGAGGTGTACCGATGGATGTGGTGTATTTAGATTTCCAAAAGGCATTCGATAAGGTGTCACACAAAAGGTTACTGCAGAAGATAAAGGTACGTGGAGTCAGTGGAAATGTATTAGCATGGATAGAGAATTGGCTGGCTAACAGAAAGCAGAGAGTCGGGATAAATGGGTCCTTTTCGGGTTGGAAATCGGTGGTTAGTGGTGTGCCACAAGGATCGGTGCTGGGACCACAACTGTTTACAATATACATAGATGACCTGGAAGAGGGGACAGAGTGTAGTTTAACAAAATTTGCAGATGACAAAAAGATTAGTGGGAAAGTGGGTTGTGTAGAGGACACATAGAGGCTGCAAAGAGATTTAGATAGGTTAAGCGAATGGGCTAAGGTTTGGCAGATGGAATACAATGTCGGAAAGTGTGAGGTCATCCACCTTGGGAAAAAAAACAGTAAAAGGGAATATTATTTGAATGGGGAGAAATTACAACATGCTGCGGTGCAGAGGGACCTGGGGGTCCTTGTGCATGAATCACAAAAAGTTAGTTTGCAGGTGCAACAGGTAATCAGGAAGGCGAATGGAATGTTGGCCTTCATTGTGAGAGGGATGGAGTACAAAAGCAGGGAGGTCCTGCTGCAACTGTATAGGGTATTGGTGAGGCCGCACCTGGAGTACTGTGTGCAGTTTTGATCACCTTACTTAAGGAAGGATATGCTAGTTTTGGAGGGGGTACAGAGACGATTCACTAGGCTGATTCCGGAGATGAGGGGGTTACCTTATGATGATAGATTGAGTAGACTGTGTCTTTACCCGTTGGAGTTCAGAAGGATGAGGGGTGATCTTATAGAAACATTTACAATAATGAAAGGGATAGACAAGATAGAGGCAGAGAGGTTGTTTCCACTGGTCGGGGAGACTAGAACTAGGGGGCACAGCCTCAAAATACGGGGGAGCCAATTTAAAACCGAGTTGAGAAGGAATTTCTTCTCCCAGAGGGTTGTGAATCTGTGGAATTCTCTGCTCAAGGAAACAGTTGAGGCTAGCTCATTGAATGTATTCAAGTCACAGATGGATAGATTTTTAACCAATAAGGGAATTAAGGGTTATGGGGAGCGGACGGGTAAGTGGAGCTGAGTCCACAGCCAGATCAGCCATGATCTTGTTGAATGGCGGAGCAGGCTCGAGGGGCTAGATGGCCTACTCCTGTTCCGAATTCTTATGTTCTTATGACCCCTGGTTCTGGACTTCCCCAACATCGGGAACATTCTTTCTGCATCTAACCTGTCCAGTCCCGCCAGAATTTTATATGTTTCTATGAGATCCCCTCTCATTCTTCTAAACTCCAGTGAATACAGACGCAGTCGATCCGGTCTCTCCTCATATGTCAGTCCCGGGAACCAGTCTGGTGAACCTTCGCTGCACTCTCTCAATAGCAAGAACATCCTTCCTCAGATTAGGAGACCAAAACTGAACACAATATTCCAGGTGAGGCCTCACCAAGGCTCTGTACAACTGCAGTAAGACCTCCCTGCTCCTATACTCAAATCCCCTCGCTATGAAGGCCAACATGCCATTTGCATTCTTCACCGCCTGCTGTACCTGCATGCCAACTTTCAATGACTGATGAACCATGACACCCAGGTCTCGTTGCACCTCCCCTTTTCCTAATCTGCCGCCATGCCATTCAGATAATATTCTGCCTTCATGTTTTTACCCCCAAAGTGGATAACCTCACATTTATCCACATTATACTGCATCGGCCATGCATTTGCCAACTCACCTAACCTGTCCAAGTCACCCTGCAGCCTCTTAGCATCCTCCTCACAGCTCACACTGCCACCAAGCTTAGTGTCATCTGCAAACTTGGAGATATTACACTCATTTCCTTCATCTAAATCATTGATGTATATTGTAAATATCTGGGGTCCCAGCACTGAGCCCTGCGGCATCCCACTAGCCACTGCCTGCCATTCTGAAAAGGACCCATTTATCCCGACTCTCTGCTTCCTCTCTGCCAACCAGTTCTCTATCCACGTCAATACATTACCCCCAATACCATGTGCTTTAATTTTGCACACCAATCTCTTGTGTGGGACCTTGTCAAAAGCCTTTTGAAAGTCCAAATACACCACATCCATTGGTTCTCCCTTGTCCACTCTACTAGTTACATCCTCAAAAAATTCTAGAAGATTTGTCAAGCATGATTTCCCTTTCATAAATCCATGCTGAATTGGACCGATCCTGTCACTGCTTTCCAAATGCGCTGCTATTTCATCTTTAATAATTGATTGCAACATTTTCCCCACTATTGATGTCAGGCTAACCGGTCTATAATTCCCCGTTTTCTCTCTCTCTCGTTTTTTAAACTAGCTACTCTCCAGTCCATAGGAACTGATCCCGAGTCGATAGACTGTTGGAAAATGATCACCAATGCATCCACTATTTCTAGGGCCACTTCCTTAGGTACAGACTATTAGGCCCTGGGGATTTATTGGCCTTCAATCCCATCAATTTCCCTTACACAATTTCCTGACTAATAAGGATTTCCTTCAGTTCCTCCTTCTTGCTAGACACTCGATCCCCTAGTACTTCCAGAAGTTTATTTGTGTCTTCCTTCGTGAAGACAGAACCAAAGTATTTGTTCAATTGGTCTGCCATTTCTTTGTTCTCCATTCTAAATTCACCTGATTCTGACTGTAAGGAACCTACGTTTGTCTTCACTAATCTTTTTCTCTTCACATATCTATCGAAGCTTTTGCAGTCAGTTTTTATGTTCCCAGCAAGCTTCCTCTCATACTCTATTTTCCCCCTCCTAATTAAACCCTTTGTCCTCCTCTGCTGAATTCTAAATTTCTCCCAGTCCTCAGGTTTGCTGCTTTTGTGGCCAATTTATATGGCTCTTCCTTGCATTTAATACTTTACCTAATTTCCCTTGTTAGCCACAGTTGAGTCACCTTCCCCGTTTTATTTTTACTCCAGACAGGGATGTACAATTGTTGTCGTTCATCCATGTGATCTTTAAATGTCTGCTATTGCCTATCCACCGTCAACCCTTTAAGTATCATTTGCCAGTCCAATGCAGCCAATTGACGTCTCATACCTTCGAAGTTACCTTTCCTTAAGTTCAGAACCCTAGTCTCTGAATTAACTGTGTCATTCTCCATCTTAATAAAGAATTCTACCATATTATGGTCACTCTTCCCCAAGGGGCCTCGCACAACATGATTGCCAATTAGTCCTTTCTCATTACACATCACCCAGTCTAGGTTGGCCAGCCCTCTAGTTGGTTCCTCGACATATTGGTTTAGAAAACCATTCCTAATACACTCCAGGAAATCCTCCTCCACCGTATTGCTACCAGTTTGGTGAGCCCAATCTATATGTAGAGTAAAGTCACCCATGATAACTGCTGTATCTTTATTGCACGCATCCCTAATTTCTTGTTTGATGCTGTCCCCAACCTCACTGCTACTGTTTGGTGGTCTGTACACAACTCCCACTAGCATTTTCATCCTTTTGGTATTACCGAGCTCTACCCATACAGATTCCACATCATCCAAGCTAATGTCCTTCCTTACTATTGCGTTATTTTCTTTATCGAGCAACACTACCCCACCTCCTTTTCTTTTCTGTCTATCCTTGCTGAATGCTGAATACCCCCGGATGTTGAGTTTCCAGCCTTGGTCCCCCTGGAGCCATGTCTCCGTAATCCCAATTATATCATATTTGTTAATAGCTGCCTACGCAGTTAATTCGTCCACCTTCTTACGAATACACTTCGCATTCACGTACAAATTTCTCTCTATCTTTCTTAGGCATGAGAACACGATTGCCCCACAGTAAACAATCTGACTGAATGGACAGTTCATCTTTGCGATGGTTGTAAGGTTTGGTCTCATCGCACATATACATGGGTATTGCAGACCAATCACCACTGAAGACACAACGTTTCACATCTGATAAAATAGGGTCATGGCTGGTCCAGATCCTAACTTGTTGAGCAGTGACAGGTGTTCCTTCACTCTCGAAAGCATCCATTACTAACAGTAGATCTGCAGGTTGAGGCGTCTCCACCTCAGATGTGGGCAACGGCAGACGACTCAGTGTATCAGCACAATTCATATTCCAGGTCTATGATGAATAACATAATCATAGGCAGACACTGTCAACTTCCACCTCTGGATATGGGATGATGCATTGGTATTAATCCCTTTGTTTTCCAAAAACAATGAAATGAATGGCTTGTGATCCATTTCGGATTCAAAAGACAGACCAAACAGGTACTGATACGTCTTTTTGACCCCATACACACAGGCCAAAGCTTCTTTTTCTACCATGCTGTAAGCTCTTTCCGCCTTTGACAAACTTCTCAAAGCATACACAACAGGTTGTAGCTTACCCGACTCATTTGCTTGTTGGAGTACACAGCCAATATGATAAAGCATCACAGGTCAATACAAGACGCTTACACGGATCATAATGAACAAGCAACTTGTTTGAACAGAGCAGATTCTTAGCTTTCTCAAAGGCTCTATCTTGAGAAACACCCCAGACTCAGTTGTCGCCTTTTCTGAGTAGCATGTGCAGTGGCTCTAAAAAGTGCTCAATCTGGGTAAGAAATTACCAAAGTAGTTGAGTAGCCCAAGGAATGAACGCAGCTCCATCACATTCTGAGGCCTGGGTGCATTTTTGATGGCCTTGGTTTTCGAATTAGTAGGCCTGATGCCATCAGCAGCAATCTTCCTCCCCAGGAATTCAACTTCATGTGCCATGAAGACACACTTCGAACGTTTCAGCCTGAGCACCACTTTGTCCAGATGATGTAGGACTTCTTCAAGATTGTTCAGATGTTCAGTAGTGTCGCGACCTGTGACCAGAATGTTATCTTGACACATGCCAGTTCTAGAAACAGACTTCATTAGACTCTCCATATTCCACTGAAATATGGCTGCAGCTGAACGAATTCCAAAAGTACCTGTTGTAGACGAACAGTCCTTTATGGGCGTTGATGCAGGTGAGTTTCTTAGAAGTGTCAACAGGCTCCTGTGTCATATAGGCTGACGTCAGATCCAGTTTAGTGAATGACTTTCCACCAGCTAGCATGGTGAACAGGTCATCAGCCTTCGGTAACGGGTACTAATCCTGTTTCGAAAATCGGTTAATCGTAACCTTGTATCTCCACAAATCCTGACAGTGCCATCACTTTTCAATGCAGGAACAATGGGACTGGCCCATTCGTTAAACTTGGCCAGTGATATGACCTCTTCACGTTGGAGTCTGTCAAGCTCAATTTCAACCTTCTCCCTCATCATGTAGGGAACAGACTGAGCCTTATGATAGGCAGGCCTTGCATCCGAAACCAGGTGAATCTGCACCTTGGTTCCAGTAAAATTACCAATGCCCGGTTCAAACAAAGAAGGAAACTTGTTCAACACTTGAGCACACGAAGTGTCATCCACCGATGACAACGCTTTGATATCATTCCAATTCCACTTGATTTTCTCGAGCCAATTCCTGCCAAACAGCATTGGACCATTACCTGGGACGATCCATTATGGTAGATCATGACCAACACCATCATATGACACCTTGACTCATCATCATCATAGGTAGTCCCTCGAAGCTTCCATGCCAAAAAGGGATGAGTTCACAGGTGTTTCAATGAAGGACCTAATATCCCAGATCCCGAACTACATCTTGAAGGGTGGAAGATGCCTGTGCGTGGATTTTGTTAACGTGTGGTGGTCGTTGCACACCAGCCACCACATGGGCTTGACAGAGCTAGGTCTTGGTTCAGTGGCAAGGATTACCCAAGACGACTGGAGACCAGCTTTTCTGCTCGGACCTAGCACACACATATTGCAGTGTGGACTGGCCCGTGTTGCCCCAGGGCCCTCGTCTCTTTTGAGCCCCAAACTCACGCCTCTCCTGGGCCCCGGTCACTTCCATCTACAAACTCTTGCCTCTCCTTCGTCCCTCCTGCTGTGTCTACCCGCACTGCAGTCAGCGACCTGGCTTCGCAGCTGTCGCCCTCCTGCAGTGGCATGCTGGTGCACGCTGCTCCCTCCAATGGCCCCGGCCTACTGATGGTCTTGCAGGTCGGGACCGTGCCGATTTCCGGGCCAGGCTGCTACACGCTGCTCCTTCCAATGGCCCCGGCCTGCTGATCTACTATTCTGTCCCGATTTCCCTTGAAAACCAAACCATTGGTCTCGATTATATGTACTTCTACATTTCCATAGGTAGTCTGAGGAGCAGCACCCAAACAAATACTCTCAACCTACATACATCAGTTTTCTTTATAGCTCCAATCAAGCACCGTTAGAGACGCATGATTCCCACAGGGAAATGTGAGGGAATCTAGCCGTGCATGTTTTGGATTGTGACCCATACAGTAGGGCATTCAAGGGTCTGGTCCTTTATATTAAGTAACGGCATTGAAATACCATACATCTGCCATCAACTGCACTCCTCCATTGTAAAAAAAAGAGCAAGACAACACTCCCCAACAAAAACCCGTTTGAATTGCTGGGTTCTTACTCACTATAGTACTGAAAGTCAACATTCTTTATAAGTGGCAAATCGGGTCTGCAACAATACAGAGTATGATTGCCCCAAAACACAGTCTAAGCTCTCTGCCAATTCAACAATGTGGACAATAGGACCCAAGGGTGAAGGGAGAAACATGGGAGAAAGAACTCTTTACTAAATATCCTTGTGCAATGCCAAGGACATCAACAAGTACATTATAAAAAAGACGCACCAGTAATTTCTAAGTTGTTCCGGCTCAGAACCAAGAAATCAAAATCAGTGCTGTGGTCTCCGTTTCCCACATCAGTCACCCCCATGACCTGAATGAGTCGAGAAATGAAATTCCATTTTAGTGATCATTTTTTTTGCATTAGGCCTAAGCCCTCTTAAGGTCAGTCTGCCACATTTACTTAACAGGAAAAAAAGTGGCTTTTATCCCAACAGAGAAACATAGAAAATAGGTGCAGGAGCAGGCCATTCAGCCCTTCTAGCCTGCACCGCCATTCAATGAGTTCATGGCTGAACATGAAACTTCAGTACCCCCTTCCTTCTTTCTCGCCATACCACTTGATCCCCCGAGTAGTAAGGACTTCATCTAACTCCCTTTTGAATATATTTAGTGAATTGGCCTCAACTACTTTCTGTGGTAGAGAATTCCACAGGTTCACCACTCTCTGGGTGAAGAAGTTTCTCCTCATCTCGGTCCTAAATGGCTTACCCCTTATCCTTAGACTGTGACCCCTGGTTCTGGACTTCCGCAACATTGGGAACATTCTTCCTGCATCTAACCTGTCTAAACCCGTCAGAATTTTAAACGTTTCTATGAGGTCCCCTCTCATTCTTCTGAACTCCAGTGAATACAAGCCCAGTTGATCCAGTCTTTCTTGATAGGTCAGTCCCACCATCCCGGGAATCAGTCTGGTGAATCTTCGCTGCACTCCCTCAATAGCAAGAATGCCCTTCCTCAAGTTAGGAGACCAAAACTGTACACAATACTCCAGGTGTGGCCTCACCAAGGCCCTGTACAACTGTAGCAACACCTCCCTGCCCCTGTACTCAAATCCCCTCGCAATGAAGGCCAACATGCCATTTGCTTTCTTAACCGCCTGCTGTACCTGCATGCCAACCTTCAATGACTGATGTACCATGACACCCAGGTCTCGTTGCACCTTCCCTTTTCCTAATCTGTCACCATTCAGATAATAGTCTGTCTCTCTGTTTTTACCACCAAAGTGGATAACCTCACATTTATCCACATTATACTTCATCTGCCATGCATTTGCCCACTCACCTAACCTATCCAAGTCACTCTGCAGCCTCATAACATCCTCCTCGCAGCTCACACTGCCACCCAACTTAGTGTCATCCGCAAATTTGGAGATACTACATTTAATCCCCTCGTCTAAATCATTAATGTACAATGTAAACAGCTGGGGCCCCAGCACAGAACCTTGCGGTACCCCACTAGTCACTGCCTGCCATTCTGAAAAGTACTCATTTACTCCTACTCTTTGCTTCCTGTCTGACAACCAGTTCTCAATCCACGTCAGCACACTACCCCCAATCCCATGTGCTTTAACTTTGCACATTAATCTCTTGTGTGGGACCTTGTCGAAAGCCTTCTGAAAGTCCAAATATACCACATCAACTGGTTCTCCTTTGTCCACTTTACTGGAAACATCCTCAAAAAATTCCAGAAGATTTGTCAAGCATGATTTCCCTTTCACAAATCCATGCTGACTTGGACCTATCATGTCACCATTTTCCAAATGCGTTGCTATGACATCCTAAATAATTGATTCCATCATTTTACCCACTACTGAGGTCAGGCTGACCGGTCTATAATTCCCTGTTTTCTCTCTCCCTCCTTTTTTAAAAATTGGGGTTACATTGGCTACCCTCCACTCGATAGGAACTGATCCAGAGTCAATGGAATGTTGGAAAATGACTGTCAATGCATCCGCTATTTCCAAGGCCACCTCCTTCAGTACTCTGGGATGCAGTCCATCAGGCCCTGGGGATTTATCGGCTTTCAATCCCATCAATTTCCCCAACACAATTTCCCGACTAATAAAGATTTCCCTCAGTTCCTCCTCCTTACTAGACCCTCTGACCCCTTTTATATCCGGAAGGTTGTTTGTGTCCTCCTTAGTGAATACTGAACCAAAGTACTTGTTCAATTGGTCTGCCATTTCTTTGTTCCCCGTTATGACTTCCCCTGATTCTGACTGCAGGGGACCTACGGTTGTCTTTACTAACCTTTTTCTCTTTACATATCTATAGAAAGTTTTGCAATCCGCCTTAATGTTCCCTGCAAGCTTCTTCTCGTACTCCATTTTCCCTGCCCTAATCAAACCCTTTGTCCTCCTCTGCTGAGTTCTAAATTTCTCCCAGTCCCCAGGATCGCTGCTATTTCTGGCTAATTTGTATGCCACTTCCTTGGCTTTAATACTATCCCTGATTTCCCTAGATAGCCACGGTTGAGACACCTTTCCTTTTTTATTTTTACGCTTGACAGGAATGTACAACTGTTGTAATTCATCCATGCGGTCTCTAAATGTCTGCCATTGCCCATCCACAGTCAACCCCTTAAGTATCATTCGCCAATCTATCCTAGCCAATTCACGCCTCATACCTTCAAAGTTACCCTTCTTTAAGTTCTGGACCATGGTCTCTGAATTAACTGTATCATTCTCCATCCTAATGCAGAATTCCACCATATTATGGTCACTCTTCCCCAAGGGGCCTCGCACAACGAGATTGCTAATTAGTCCTCTCTCATTACACAACACCCAGTCTAAGATGGCCTCCCCCCTAGTTGGTTCTTCGACATATTGGTCTAGAAAACCATCCCTTATGCACTCCAGGAAATCCTCCTCCACCGTATTGCTTCCAGTTTGGCTAGCCCAATCTATGTGCATATTAAAGTCACCCATTATAACTGCTGCACCTTTATTGCATGCACCCCTAATTTCCTGTTTGATGCCCTCCCCAACATCACTACTACTGTTTGGAGGTCTGTACACAACTCCCACTAATGTTTTTTGCCCTTTGGTGTTCTGCAGCTCTACCCATATAGATTCCACATCATCCAAGCTAATGTCTTTCCTAACTATTGCATTAATCCCCTCTTTAACCAGCAATGCTACCCCACCTCCTTTTCCTTTTATTCTATCCTTCCTGAATGTTGAATACCCCTGGATGTTGAGTTCCCAGCCCTGATCATCCTGGAGCCACGTCTCCATAATCCAACAGCCAGGGCAAGATCTGCATCCACACTTAGCAAATAAGACCTTTCAAACTGAAGGTGGGAAAGGCGGGGGGGGGGGGTCATCAATTACAGGAAATTTATTCCATAACAGACTAAAGTACATGATGGAAGGGGCTCTGCTGTGGACTCAAGATTTTCTCCTGGCTGTTGAGATAAAAGACTATTTTCTCTGTTATTAAGTAAATTTGGGCAGTCTTAACTAAGGGGGCCTAGATCCACAACAACACTGCTCGACTCACTCAGGCCACAAAGGTGACTAACGTGGGAAATGGAAACCATCACACCGATCACCATTTCTTGGTTCCGAGCCGCAACAACGCAGAAATAACCCGTAAGTGCTGTTTTTATAAAATAATTGTCGATATCCTGTTGCACAAGGATATGAAGTAACTGCATTGCCAATCACCGGTATGAGTTCCTTAGTGTAAGTATGCAACTTGGCAATGACTGGACTCAGCTTAGGCTTCACTGCCTCAGTATCCCACAGCTTGTCGAATGTCCTTTGGCTCATTATCGACTGACTCGCACCCATGTCCAGCTCCATTGATACAGGCACACCATTCAGCTTCACATTAACGATTATCGGCTGACTCTTTTCCCAAGAACGAATACAGACCATACATTGCCTCCTCGAGTTGAGTATCCGGTCCAGCACTGGATTGGTCATCATCAGTGTCATGTATGTAACCAACGTGTAACACCACTGTATTACTGTACACACTCAACCTAGATGCACACCTTGACCACAAGGGGTGAACTTGTGGGAGACACTCCTTACCTGATCACACAGGTATAAAAAGGGAGGTCCCACGCAGGGTCATCATCTTTGGAGTCCTGGGAATAAAGAGTTAAGGTCACAGAGTGACCTTGTCCCCAGAATGTGCCTCGTGTGGTTTCATACTGTAGAGTAAGGACTTTACATTGGCGAGGAGAAACGGGAGTTCACGACCCACGAGAATGGCCACCGGTAGCACAGAGGAACGATACTGTGCTGGGGAAGACTGGGACGGTTTTGTCGAGAGGCTTCAGCAAAGCTTCGTTACGAAAGAATGGCTGGGGGATGCAGCGGCCGACAAGCGAAGGGCTCATCTTTTGACCAGCTGCGGACCAAAGACTTATGCGCTCATGAAGGACTTACTAGCACCCGAAAAGCCGGCGGACAAAACTTTTGAAGTACTTAGCAAATTGATCGGGGAGCACCTCAAACCGGCGAGTAGCATACATATGGCCCGACACAGATTCTACACCCACCGACGTCGTGAAGGACAGAGCATACCGGACTTTGTAGCGGACCTCCGGCATTTGGCCAGCCTCTGTAAGTTCACAGACGCCTGCAGGGGGAAGATGCTAAGGGACTTCTTTATCGAGGGCATCGGTCATGCGGGAATTTTCCGCAAATTAATTGAGAACAAGGATTTGACTTTGGAAGCGGCGGCGTTGATAGCTCAAACTTTCATGGCAGGGGAGGATGAGACGAAAATAATATACGCGTGCAATTCTGCCTCTAACGCAGCAATGGATCAGGGAGTCAACATCATCAACGCGACTCAGAGCCCCGCAGGCAGGCAGGGGCAGTCCGACACTCCCCAGGCAGCTATAGACCCCAGAGTAGGACTTCAACAGAGACAATGACAGGCTGAACGGACATTCACGCCATCACAGTGGACAATGTGGCCCGGGATGGGGCCATTGACACCCACTAATAGGGTACTTAAGAGCAGTCAAAGGGACAGTCAGCGTGGAATGCCTGGCCATTGTCCCTTTGTTCCCAACAATGGAAACTTTAACTCATGCTGGAGGTGTGGGGGAAAACACTCAGCTAGATCTTGCAGATTTCAACAGTTTGTCTGCAGGAACTGCAATCTCAGTGGCTACTTAGCTCGAATGTGCAGTAAGCCTGCAACCAGACTAATATATGAGGCAGATGGACAAGAAGAGGGTTCTTTGAGGCAGGATGATTTTTGGGGCAAATCGATGGATGCCGAGGTTCAGCGTGTCCATGTGGTGAATATTCACAGTTCCTACACCAAAACGCCACCAATGATGATGAGGGTTTTATTAAATGGTATCCCAGTACGCATGGAGCTGGACACTGGGGCCAGCCAGTCACTCATGGCCGTTCAGCAATTTGAGAAGCTATGGCCATTTAAAGCCAGTAGACCCAAATTAGCACGTATTGGGACACAATTACGGACTTACACTAAAGAAATCATTCGGTGCTAGGCAGTGCAATGTTGGCTGTCACACACAATGGGGTAGTGAATCGGCTGCCGCTCTGGATTGTCCCGGGCAATGATCCCGTACTGTTGGGGAGGAGCTGGTTAGCCGAGATGAACTGGAAATGGGGGATGTTCACGCAATGTCATCTGTGGAACGAAGTTCGTGCTCACAAGTCCTACAACAATTCGATTCACTATTCTAACCTGGCGTCAGGACTTTCAAAGGCACTAAAGTAGTGATACACATCACCCCGGACGCCAGGCCAGTGCACCACAAAGCCAGAGTGGTGCCGTATGTGATGCGGGAAAAAATCGAGAGCGAATTGGACCGGCTGTTGAGAGAGGGCATCATCTCGCCTGTTGAATTCAGCGACTGGGCGAGCCCCATCGTTCCCGTCCTAAAAGCGGATGGATCTGTCAGGATCTGTGGCGACTACAAGGCCACCATCAATCGGGTGTCCCTACAAGATCAATACCCGCTCCCGAGAGCGGAGGACCTTTTCGCCACGCTGGCAGGCAGCAAGCTGTTCACCAAGTTGGACCTCACTTCAGCCTATATGACCCAGGAACTGGCCGATGAATCTAAACTACTGACCACCATCACCACGCACAAGGGACTGTTCGTTTATAACAGGTGCCCATTTGGCATTCGATCAGCGGCCGTGATTTTTCAAAGAAACATGGAAAGCCTGCTTAAATCCATTCGTGGAACGATCATATTCCAGGACGACATCCTCATCACGGGTCGAGACACCGAGGAACACCTCCACAACCTGGAGGAGGTGCTATGCCGACTGGACCGGGTAGGCCTGCGACTCAAGAAGTCTAAATGTGTGTTCTTAGCTCCCGAGGTTGAGTTTCTGGGCAGGCGGGTTGCTGCAGATGGGATTCAGCCCACCGAATCCAAAACAGAGGCGATTCGACAAGCACCCAAGTCCTGCAACACATCGGAGTTGCATTCATTCCTGGGACTGTTGAACTATTTCGGGAACTTTCTGCCGAACTTGAGCATGTTGTTGAAGCTGCTACACATGCTCCTGTGTAAGGGTTGCGATTGGTTTTGGGGGGACTGTCAGGAACGGGCTTTTGGTCAGGCGCGAAACCTATTTTGTTCAAACAAGTTGTTGACCCTGTATGACCCCTGTAAAAAATTGGTTCTGACATGTGATGCATCGTCCTATGGGGTTGGGTGCGTGTTGCAGCAGGGCAATGCTGAGGGTCAACTACAACCTGTGGCTTATGCCTCCAGGTCGCGCTCTCAAGCAGAACGGGGATATGGGATGGTCGAGAAGGAAGCGCTTGCATGTGTTTATGGTGTAAAAAAAATGCATCAGTACCTCTTTGGTAGGATGTTTGAATTAGAGACGGACCACAAGCCATTAACATCCCTGTTGTCAGACAGCAAGGCTATCAATGCCAACGCATCTGCTCGCATACAGCGATGGGCTCTCACGCTGGCTGCTTATCCGGCATTGGCCCGACACTGAAAATTGCGCTGACGTGCCCAGCAGGCTTCCACTGGCCACCACTGAGGGGACAGCGGAGCAAAGTGCCGAGATGGTCATGGCTGTCGGTGCCTTTGACAGCGCAGGCTCCCCCATCACAGCCCGCCAGATCAAAATCTGGACAAACAGAAATCCCCTCCTATCACTGATTAAGAAATGTGTCTTGACTGGGGATTGGGCGCCCGCACACGGAGCATGCCTGAGGAGGTCAGACCGTTTCACAGACGGATGGATGAGCTCTCCATCCAAGCCGACTGCCTACTATGGGGCAGCTAGGTAGTTATGCCCCAGAAGGGCAAGGAGACATTCATCAGGGAACTCCACAGTGAGCACCCAGGCAAAGTGCTGATGAAGGCCATTGCCCGGTCACACGTTTGGTGGCCTGGAATTGATTCAGACCTGGAACACTGTGTTCGCAGGTGCACGACGTGTGCCCAGCTGGGTGATGCCCCCAGGGAGGCCCCGCTCAGCCCGTTGCCCTGGCCCACCAGGCCATGGTCACGCATTCATGTTGACTATGCAGGCCCGTTCATGGGAAAGATGTTCCTTATTGTGGTAGATGCATACTCGAAATGGATCAAGTGCATCATTCTGAATTCATGCATGTCATCCACCACCGTGGAAAGCCTACGTGCGATCTTTGCAACTCATGTCTTGCCGGACATCTTGTTTAGTGATAATGGGCCATGTTTCACAAGCTACGAATTCCGAGAGTTTATGTTGGGTAATGGCATCAACCATGTCAGGACTGCGCTGTTCAAGCCGGCCTCCAATGGCCAGGTGGAACGTGCGGTCGAAATCATTAAGCAAGGTATGCTCAGGATTCAAGGACCCTCCCTACAATGCCGTCTATCGCGCCTCCTGCTGGCCTATAGATCCCGACCGCACTCACTCACGGGGGTCCCGCCCGCAGAGCTACTAATGAAACGGACACTCAAAACTCGGTTGTCCCTCATTCACCCAGTCCTGACCGACATAGTTGAGGGCAAGCGCAAGTCACAAAACGAGTACCATGACCGTAATTCGAAGGGTAGATGTATAGAAATAAATGATCCTGTATTCGTCCTCAATCACGCCATGAGGCCCAAATGGCTTGAGGGCACTGTAATTGACAAAGAGGGGAATAGGGTCATCGTGGTAAAACTCAACAATGGTCAGATATGCCTTAAGCATCTGGACCAAGTAAAAAAAAAAGGTTCAGTATTGACACGGAGGAACCTGAAGAAGACCATGAGATGGAGCTCACACCACCGCCAGTGAACGAGCAACAAGAGCAATCAGAAGAATGCACAGTCCCTGCGGTCAGCCCGGACAGGCTGGAATCACCACAGGTGACGACACTCACGTCAGTGTCCAACAACCAGAGCCCCAACTGCGGTGCTCCACGAGGGAGCGTAGACCACCTGAAAGACTAAACCTATGATCCCAATAAGACTTTGGGGGGGGGGGGGGAAGGTGATGTCATGTATGTAACCACAATGTAACACCACTGTATTATTGTATACACTCAACCTAGATGCACACCTTGACCACAAGGGGTGAACTTGTGGGAGACACTCCTTACCTGATCACACAGGTATATAAAGGGAGGTCCCATGCAGGGTCATCGTCTTTGGAGTCCTGTAAATAAAGAGTTAAGGTCACAGAGTGACCTTGTCCCCAGAATGTGCCTCGTGTGGTTTCATACTCTAGAATAAGGACATTACAATCAGCTATGTGATGAGCAGCAGCACGCTTGCTCAGTTGTGGGCACATTCTCTGAAGATGCCCCACTTTCGAACAGCCATTACAGGTGTATTGTTTAAACCGACACTGATGAGGCTGATGATTGCCCCCACAACGCCAACAGGGTGAAATCGGATTCGTACCAGTTGGCGGACTTTGAGCAGCTACAGGTTTCACATAAGCAGTTGAGTAGGCCCTGCCATAAGCAGCTCTGCCAGACGACGACACAATCTTGTTTACAGTACTTGCTGTGAGCTCCGACTTTTCGATGATATCTGCCTCAAATTATCATCAGTCGTCATGCATGCCTGGGCAGCCACGATGGCCTTGCTCAGATCCGGCTTCTCTTCGGTGAATAACATCTGACGAATCACATCATGATTGGTGCCTATCACGAAGAAATCTCGCAGCATGTCTTCCAACACGTTCCCAAACTTACACGGCTCAGCAAGACGTCGCAGGTCAGCGACGAATCCCGACACATCCTGGCCCTCAGCACGAACATGCGTGTAGAAGCAATAGCGTGAGATGATGATCCCTTCTTTTGGCTTAAGATGGTCACACACCAAAGCACACAAATCCCCATATTCTTTGTCCATTGGACATAAAGGAGGGAGAAGATTCTTCATGAGGTCATCAATGTTTGGACCACAAATGGTGAGGAAAAACGACCTGCGCTGAACTGCGTCAGAATCTCCCTCCATTTTGTTGGCCACAAAATACTGATCCAGGCGGTCGATAAAATCCGCCCAATCCATGCCATCCGCGAATCTCTCCAGAATTCCAATAGTGCCCATTGTATATGCGAAGGTTCTTAAGTTACCTCGTCGCCAAATGTAATGAATGTAATGACTCACAAGACTTGTTGCTGTAAACTGCCTCAGGTGTAAGCCTGATCCAACTTTATTCGCGCCCAAAGTAACCTGCATGACATGGTACCCACTCTTACATACCAGTGATTGCTGATGCGCGCGTACAGCCCGATGACCTCTGTCAGTGGTGCCCCTGGTGTCTGGTGATCCCAAGCATAAATACATTACACTTTCTTTCTTAAGATCCATAAGCTTGGTTGAGTAAACTCTCTTTCACTGTTAATAAATACCATACTGGGACATAGAAACATAGAAACATAGAAAATAGGTGCAGGAGTAGGCCATTCAGCCCTTCTAGCCTGCACCGCCATTCAATGAGTTCATGGCTGAACATGCAACTTCAGTACCCCCTTCCTGCTTTCTCGCCATACCACTTGATCCCCCGAGTAGTAAGGACTTCATCTAACTCCCTTTTGAATATATTTAGTGAATTGGCCTCAACTACTTTCTGTGGTAGAGAATTCCACAGGTTCACCACTCTCTGGGTGAAGAAGTTTCTCCTCATCTCGGTCCTAAATGGCTTACCCCTTATCCTTAGACTGTGATCCCTGGTTCTGGACTTCCCCAACATTGGGAACATTCTTCCTGCATCTAACCTGTCTAAACCCGTCAGAATTTTAAATGTTTCTATGAGGTCCCCTCTCATTCTTCTGAACTCCAGTGAATACAAGCCCAGTTGATCCAGTCTTTCTTGATAGGTCAGTCCCACCATCCCGGGAATCAGTCTGGTGAACCTTCGCTGCACTCCCTCAATAGCAAGAATGTCCTTCCTCAAGTTAGGAGACCAAAACTGTACACAATACTCCAGATGTGGCCTCACCAAGGCCCTGTACAACTGTAGCAACACCTCCCTGCCCCTGTACTCAAATCCCCTCGCTATGAAGGCCAACATGCCATTTGCTTTCTTAACCGCCTGCTGTACCTGCATGCCAACCTTCAATGACTGATGTACCATGACACCCAGGTCTCGTTGCACCTTCCCTTTTCCTAATCTGTCACCATTCGGATAATAGTCTGTCTCTCTGTTTTTACCACCAAAGTGGATAACCTCACATTTATCCACATTATACTTCATCTGCCATGCATTTGCCCACTCACCTAACCTATCCAAGTCACTCTGCAGCCTCATAGAATCCTCCTCGCAGCTCACACTGCCACCCAACTTAGTGTCATCCGCAAATTTGGAGATACTACATTGAATCCCCTCGTCTAAATCATTAATGTACAATATAAACAGCTGGGGCCCCAGCACAGAACCTTGCGGTACCCCACTAGTCACTGCCTGCCATTCTGAAAAGTACCCATTTACTCCTACTCTTTGCTTCCTGTCTGACAACCAGTTCTCAATCCACGTCAGCACACTACCCCCAATCCCATGTGCTTTAACTTTGCACATTAATCTCTTGTGTGGGACCTTGTCGAAAGCCTTCTGAAAGTCCAAATATACCACATCAACTGGTTCTCCTTTGTCCACTTTACTGGAAACATCCTCAAAAAATTCCAGAAGATTTGTCAAGCATGATTTCCCTTTCACAAATCCATGCTGACTTGGACCTATCATGTCACCATTTTCCAAATGCGCTGCTATGACATCCTTAATAATTGATTCCATCATTTTACCCACTACTGAGGTCAGGCTGACTGGTCTATAATTCCCTGTTTTCTCTCTCCCTCCTTTTTTAAAAAGTGGGGTTACATTGGCTACCCTCCACTTGATAGGAACTGATCCAGAGTCAATGGAATGTTGGAAAATGACTGTCAATGCATCCGCTATTTCCAAGGCCACCTCCTTAAGTACTCTGGGATGCAGTCCATCAGGCCCTGGGGATTTATCAGCCTTCAATCCCATCAATTTCCCCAACACAATTTCCCGACTAATAAAGATTTCCCTCAGTTCCTCCTCCTTACTAGACCCTCTGACCCCTTTTATATCTGGAAGGTTGTTTGTGTCCTCCTTACTGAATACCGAACCAAAGTACTTGTTCAATTGGTCTGCCATTTCTTTGTTCCCCGTTATGACTTCCCCTGATTCTGACTGCAGGGGACCTACGTTTGTCTTTACTAACCTTTTTCTCTTTACATACCTATAGAATCTTTTGCAATCCGCCTTAATGTTCCCTGCAAGCTTCTTCTCGTACTCCATTTTCCCTGCCCTAATCAAACCCTTTGTCCTCCTCTGCTGAGTTCTAAATTTCTCCCAGTCCCCAGGATCGCTGCTATTTCTGGCCAATTTGTATGCCACTTCCTTGGCTTTAATACTATCCCTGATAGCCACGGTTGAGCCACCTTCCCTTTTTTATTTTTACGCCAGACAGTAATGTACAATTGTTGTAATTCATCCATGCGGTCTCTAAATGTCTGCCATTGCCCATCCACAGTCAACCCCTTAAGTATCATTCGCCAATCTATCCTAGCCAATTCACGCCTCATACCTTCAAAGTTACCCTTCTTTAAGTTCTGGACCATGGTCTCTGAATTAACTGTTTCATTCTCCATCCTAATGCAGAATTCCACCATATTATGGTCACTCTTCCCCAAGGGGCCTCGCACAATGAGATTGCTAATTAATCCTCTCTCATTACACAACACCCAGTCTAAGATGGCCTCCCCCCTAGTTGGTTCTTCGACATATTGGTCTAGAAAACCATCCCTTATGCACTCCAGGAAATCCTCCTCCACCGTATTGCTTCCAGTTTGGCTCGCCCAATCTATGTGCATATTAAAGTCACCCATTATAACTGCTGCACCTTTATTGCATGCACCCCTAATTTCCTGTTTGATGCCCTCCCCAACATCACTACTACTGTTTGGAGGTCTGTACACAACTCCCACTAACGTTTTTTGCCCTTTGGTGTTCTGCAGCTCTACCATATAGATTCCACATCATCCGAGCTAATGTCTTTCCTAACTATTGCATTAATCTCCTCTTTAACCAGCAATGCTACCCCACCTCCTTTTCCTTTTATTCTATCTTTCCTGAATGTTGAATACCCCTGGATGTTGAGTTCCCAGCCCTGATCATCCTGGAGCCACGTCTCCGTAATCCCAATCACATCATATTTGTTAACATCTATTTGCACAGTTAATTCATCCACCTTATTGCTGATACTCCTTGCATTAAAACACAAAGCCTTCAGGCTTGTTTTTTTAACACCCTTTGTCCTTTTAGTGGCCCTTTTTGTTCTTTGCCTTGGATTTCTCTGCCCTCCATTTTTCCTCATCTCCTTTCTGTCTTTTGCTTTTGCTTCCTTTTTGTCTCCCTCTGTCTCCCTGCATTGGTTCCCATCCCCCTGCCATATTAGTTTAACTCCTCCCCAACAGCACTAGCAAACACTCCCCCTAGGACATTGGTTCCGGTCCTGCCCAGGTGCAGACCGTCCGGTTTGTACTGGTCCCACCTGCCCCAGAACCGGTTCCAATGCCCCAGGAATTTGAATCCCTCCCTGCTGCACCACTGCTCAAGCCACGTATTCATCTGCGCTATCCTGCGATTCCTACTCTGACTAGCACGTGGCACTGGTAGCAATCCCGAGATTACTACTTTTGTGGTCCTACTTTTTAATTTAGCTCCTAGCTCCTTAAATTCGTTTCGTAGGACCTCATCCCTTTTTTTACCTATGTCGTTGGTACCAATGTGCACCACGACAACTGGCTGTTCTCCCTCCCTTTTCAGAATGTCCTGCAACCGCTCCGAGACATCCTTGACCCTTGCACCAGGGAGGCAACATACCATCCTGGAGTCTCGGTTGAGGCCGCAGAAACGCCTATCTATTCCCCTCACCATTGAATCCCCTATCACTATCGCTCTCCCACTCTTTTTCCTGCCTTCCTGTGCAACAGAGCCAGCCACGGTGCCATGAACTTGGCTGCTGCTGCCCTCCCCTGATGAGTCATCCCCCCCAACAGTACCCAAAGCGGTGTATCTGTTTTGCAGGGGGATGACCACAGGGGATCCCTGCACTACCTTCCTTGCACTACTCTTCCTGCTGGTCTTCCATTCCCTATCTGGCTGTGGACCCTTCTCCTGCGGTAAGACCAACTCGCTACATGTGATACTCACGTCATTCTCAGCATCGTGGATGCTCCAGAGTGAATCCACCCTCAGCTCCAACTCCGCAACGCGGACCGTCAGGAGCTCGAGGCGGATACGCTTCCTGCACACGTAGTCGCCAGGGACACTGGAAGTGTCCCTGAGTTCCCAAATGGTATAGGATGAGCATAACACCCGACCGAGCTCTCCTGCCATGACTTAACCCTTCGATACACTTAAATACACTTAAATTGGCAACACAATGTTAAAAGTTACTGACTAATATAAAAAAGAAAAAGAAAAACTACTCACCAATCACCAGCCAATCACTTACTCCCTCGGCTGTGACGTCACCTTTCTGTTTCTTTCTACTTCTTTTTTGCCTTCTCCCTGTAGCTGCACAAGTATGCCTTTTATAGGCCTCTGCTGATCCCCGGACTCACGCCTCAGCGACCACAAACTCCCGCTGCCTCTCGCGGCCTTTTATAGGCATCTGCTGATCCCCGGACTCACGCCTCAGCGACCACGAACTCCCACTGCCTCTCGCGGCCTTTTATAGGCCTCTGCTGATCCCCGGACTCACGCCTCAGCGACCACGAACTCCCGCTGCCTCTCGCGGCCTTTTATAGGCCTCTGCTGATCCCCGGACTCACGCCTCAGCGACCACGAACTCCCGCTGCCTCTCGCGGCCTTTTATAGGCCTCTGCTGATCCCCGGACTCACGCCTCAGCGACCACGAACTCCCGCTGCCTCTCGCGGCCTTTTATAGGCCTCTGCTGATCCCCGGACTCACGCCTCAGCGACCACGAACTCCCGCTGCCTCTCGCGGCCTTTTATAGGCCTCTGCTGATCCCCGGACTCACGCCTCAGCGACCACGAACTCCCGCTGCCTCTCGCGGCCTTTTATAGGCCTCTGCTGATCCCCGGACTCACGCCTCAGCGACCACGAACTCCCGCTGCCTCTCGCGGCCTTTTATAGGCCTCTGCTGATCCCCGGACTCACGCCTCAGCGACCACGAACTCCCGCTGCCTCTCGTGGCCTTTTATAGGCCTCTGCTGATCCCCGGACTCACGCCTCTGTGACCATAAACAAAATAAGCTTGTAAGGTATAAAGCTCACCCATCAGAGGGTGTCTTCTCCTTGCCTCTGGCTTGAACCTTTCCTGATATTCTACCTGTGCATTGCCTCTTAAAGCGATGTAATTATTCTGAAAAAGTTGTCAAGGGTATGATTCTCAGGCGGGAATTCATATTTGCTAGCCCATTCAGAAGCAAAATCAGGAAGCACATTTCACACAAAGCATGGTTAAAAATTGGTATTCTCTCCCTAAACTGGCTGTGGATGCTGGGATAATGGAGCTTTCAATACTGAGATCAATAGATTATTGTTGGGTAAGGGTATCAAGGGATATGGAGCAAAAGCGGAAAAATGGAGTTGAGGTACAGATCAGCTATGCGCTAATTGAATGGCGGAGCAGGCTCAAGGGGCTGAATGCAGTATTCCTGTTCCTAATGTTCCTCTGTTAGGTAAATGTTTTCATATAAAGCAGCTTTCTTGGGTCATGGATTGCAGAATGAAATCTGGCAGGACCCAGAAACACCAGACCGCTGCCTAGATTACCAGCATCCAATGGGGCCCAGGGCAGGTGGTGGTTCCATTTTCCCCAAACATGGCCGGATCAAAGCTAACAAGTAGGCTTTCCATGTCCCAAAGCTCCTTCCTGACTTTGATCTGTTTAGCAAACTAGATGCAGGGCAGAATTAGCATCCGGGTCACTTTAAGGGTAGAAATGGAGCCCACCAGGTTGTTTAGGCCAGGGTCATCATGGCCTGGAAGACCCTGGAGATGCAGCCACCACAGGCTTTTCATCTGCCCTCAAAAAGGGATATGATCAGCTGTACTTGTTGCAACTTTAGAGGAGGCGGGCGAACTGCCCACTAAGTTGTCACCTAGCATTGCAACATGGTTTCCCCCTCCTCGCCCCCTTAGTGGGCGCCCAAGATGCACTGATACTGCAGTGAATGTCTGCTGGAGGTATTAACAGGAGCTGACCCCATCCTGACCCAGGCTACTCCTGGAGATCAGTGGCCCTCACTCCAGAGTTGCTCTGAGGATTATTGAGACCCTTTTGTCTTCTTAAAAAACTGTTGTTACTTTACCTGCTTATGAAGTGAGCTTATTGCACGGGCCAGCCCACACTGCGATATGTGTGCGCACTAGATCTGTGCAACAGAGCTGGTCTCCAGTCGTCTTGGTTAATCCTTGCCACTGGACCAAGACCTAGCTCTGTCAAGCCTGTGTGGTGGTTGGTGTGCAACGGTCACTACACGTTAAAAAAATTCACGTACAGGCATCTTCCACCCTTCAATTGGAGTTCAGGACTGGAACGTCGGGTCTTTCATCGAAATACCTGTGAACTCGTGGAAGCAAGTCATCCTCGTTCGAGGGACCGCCTATGATGATTATGAAGTGAATCTCCCAATTATAATACACACATCCTCTGAGCTCTTTACCAGCTCAAAATAGTGATGTCCCCTTTATCGTAGAAGAGACAGAAGAAATTAAACAAATGAATCACAGATCTGACATTAAACAAGTTTTTCCAAAACAAATCTGAGTCTCTCCCCTTGCAGAAACATTGGGACAGCAACCATGCAAACTGCCAAACTGTTCTTCAGTTAGTTAACATGTATAAGTAGCCATAACGAATAACATTTGCTAAAAGTTCCCAGCTGAATGAAATGGGAGCATAGCACGACAGACAAACATAATGACCTGATCACTGAACTATTAGAGCTGCTAAGTGCAATGTCACACTGCAAGCTTAATCAAAATCCCATCAGAGGTTTCACAAAGAAGTGTTCGATTTGTTGATCAGTGTGCTGTGCTATCAATGAACCTGAGATTTTGGCCAGCGCTGCAGCAAAGACCTTCAACCAAATGATGTCGATGGGAGTATATTCTGATGAATGCATTCTCTGGTTCTCCCATTTGGTTCTAATCACCATTGACAGAGGCAGTTTTTTGTCTCTGACCTTAAAGCAACAGCAACCTTTCTCTCTCATCAGATGCTTGAAGATCTTGGGACTCTGCAGTCCACTGCTGTGAAATTGATTACTAGTTGACTCCAATTCTCGTGGTTTCTTTCTGATTGTGAGCAGTGTAAGTTGGGAAGGAACAGAAGCTAAGACAGCCTAATTAACAGAGTGAAACATCAAAAGACTTCCCCCACAAATAAAATTCTGACAGCTCCAGAATGTGGCTTTGTTAGGATTAGGGAAAATAGGAAAGAGATAAAGTAAAGAGAATAAACGCTAGCGCCCTCAGTAGCAGTGCCAGCTCCCTGAAATGATTAATGGGGGCTGAAATGACCCACTGCTGGAAACACAGCGCGCCTACCCTGTTTCAGCTGTTATTACTGGCACGGTTAATGCGGTGGCCTCTTGAGCGAAATTCTGTTCTTTGGCTTTTTTTTTCCAGCGGCCCGGAAGTCAGTCATATTGGGGGTGGAAGAGCGACGGTGAGCCGACCAAAAAAATAAGATAGCGGCCGTAGCAGTAGATCTTCCCCTTCAAGGACAGCTGCACCACCATTTTGAGCACACTCCAAGCAAAGTGCACCGACAGAAAAAGCTGCCGGTGGCACCTAGCGGCGGGAACAAGATTTTCTCTGCAAAGTTTCACGATCGGTGGGGGGGGGGGGGGGGGGGGGGACACATCAGCCGTACGTGTTCTGATGGTGCACTTAGGACGGATCGGCAGCAGCGGAGCGGTGGGAGGGGAGTGGGTCACCGCCGGGATCGGCAGGAGCAGAATTTTCAAAATGGTGGCTATTCCACGAAAAATCGGCGGCCATTCCACTCCATAGCGTGGCCGCTGATTTCCGGCGGTAACAGGCCTTAAGGGAAGAGGCAATTTCGGCCCCATTGTAACTGATCACCAACAATTGGAACATTGAGAGAGTGGAATCCCTTTCTATTCAAGAAATTCAATGGTAGACAACAGGAGCCCACAGTGGCCGCCATCTATTGCTAACTGAAATCCAGCAACATGTTCAAATAGAATAGTTCTGTCTTGCCCTGTCTTGCTGCTGCATAGGTGTCATCCCAAAATGGATGATTTCCTGATGAGGTCTCAGATGGATTCTTGGCTAATGCTGTAAATGTTCCAGGTTGCAGCTTGAATGGAGCCTGTGTATAAGGCATAAAAGTTGACTTCTACAGCCATGGACAGAGGTGTTATGTTATTTGAATGGAGTTGAAGGTCCTCCTGCAGAAGGTGCCATAGTTCACCTATAAAAGGCCGCGAGAGGCGTCGGGAGTTCGTTGGTGAGGCGTGAGTCCGGGGATCAGCAGAGGCCTATAAAAGGCCGCGAGAGGCGTCGGGAGTTCGTTGGTGAGGCGTGAGTCCGGGGATCAGCAGAGGCCTATAAAAGGCCGCGAGGGGCAGTGGGAGTTCGTTGGTGAGGCGTGAGTCCGGGGATTAGCAGAGGTCTATAAAAGGCGTACTTGTGCAGCTACAAGGAGAAGGCAAAAAAGAAGTAGAAAGAAACAGAAAGGTGACGTCACAGCCTAGGGGGTAAGTGATTGGCTGCTGATTGGTGAGTAGATTTTCTTTTTCTTTTTTATATCAGTCAGTAACTTTTAACATTGTTGTTGCCAATTTAAGTGTATCTAAGGGTTAAGTCATGGCAGGAGAGCTCGGTCGGGTGTTTTGCTCCTCCTGTACCATGTGGGAACTCAGGGACACTTCCGCTGTCCCTGACGACTACGTGTGCGGGAAGTGTATCCGCCTCGAGCTCCTGACGGTCCGCGTTGCGGAATTGGAGCTGAGGGTGGATTCACTCTGGAGCATCCACGATGCTGAGAATGACGTGAGTATCACGTGTAGCGAGCTGGTCTTACCGCAGGAGAAGGGTCCTCAGCCAGATAGGGAATGGAAGACCAGCAGGAAGAGTAGTTCAAGGAAGGTAGTGCAGGGGTCCCCTGTGGTCATCCCCCTGCAAAACAGATACACCGCTTTGAGTACTGTTGGGGGGGATGACTCATCAGGGGAGGGCAGCAGCAGCCAAGTTCATGGCACCGTGGCTGGCTCTGCTGCACAGGAGGGCAGGAAAAAGAGTGGGAGCGCGATAGTGATAGGGGATTCAATGGTGAGGGGAATAGATAGGCGTTCCTGCGGCCGCAACCGAGACTCCAGGATGGTATGTTGCCTCCCTGGTGCAAGGGTCAAGGATGTCTCGGAGCGGTTGCAGGACATTCTGAAAAGGGAGGGAGAACAGCCTGTTGTCGTGGTGCACATTGGTACCAACGACATAGGTAAGAAAAGGGATGAGGTCCTACGAAACGAATTTAAGGAGCTAGGAGCTAAATTAAAAAGTAGGACCTCAAAAGTAGTAATCTCGGGATTGCTACCAGTGCCATGTGCTAGTCAGAGTAGGAATCGCAGGATAGCTCAGATGAATACGTGGCTTGAGCAGTGGTGCAGCAGGGAGGGATTCAAATTCCTGGGGCATTGGAACCAGTTCTGGGGGAGGTGGGACCAGTACAAACCGGACGGTCTGCACCTGGGCAGGACCGGAACCAATGTCCTAGGGGGAGTGTTTACTAGTGCTGTTGGGGAGGAGTTAAACTAATATGGCAGGGGGATGGGAACCAATGCAGGGAGACAGAGGGAGACAAAAAGGAGGCAAAAGCAAAAGACAGAAAGGAGATGAGGAAAAATGGAGGGCAGAGAAATCCAAGGCAAAGAACAAAAAGGGCCACTGCACAATAAAATTCTAAAAGGACAAAGGGTGTTAAAAAAACAAGCCTGAAGGCTTTGTGTCTTAATGCAAGGAGTATCCGCAATAAGGTGGATGAATTAACTGTGCAAATAGATGTTAACAAATATGATGTGATTGGGATTACGGAGACGTGGCTCCAGGATGATCAGGGCTGGGAACTTAACATCCAGGGGTATTCAACATTCAGGAAAGATAGAATAAAAGGAAAAGGAGGTGGGGTAGCATTGCTGGTTAAAGAGGAGATTAATGCAATAGTTAGAAAAGACATTAGCTCGGATGATGTGGAATCTATATGGGTAGAGCTGCAGAACACCAAAGGGCGAAAAACGTTAGTGGGAGTTGTGTACAGACCTCCAAACAGTAGTAGTGATGTTGGGGAGGGCATCAAACAGGAAATTAGGGGTGCATGCAATAAAGGTGCAGCAGTTATAATGGGTGACTTTAATATGCACATAGATTGGGCTAGCCAAACTGGAAGCAATACAGTGGAGGAGGATTTTCTGGAGTGCATAAAGGATGGTTTTCTAGACCAATATGTCGAGGAACCAACTAGGGGGGAGGCCATCTTAGACTGGGTGTTGTGTAATGAGAGAGGATTAATTAGCAATCTCATTGTGCGAGGCCCCTTGGGGAAGAGTGACCATAATATGGTGGAATTCTACATTAGGATGGAGAATGAAACAGTTAATTCAGAGACCATGGTCCAGAACTTAAAGAAGGGTAACTTTGAAGGTATGAGGCGTGAATTGGCTAGGATAGATTGGCGAATGATACTTAAGGGGTTGACTGTGGATGGGCAATGGCAGACATTTAGAGACCGCATGGATGAACTACAACAATTGTACATTCCTGTCTGGCGTAAAAATAAAAAAGGGAAGGTGGCTCAACCGTGGCTATCTAGGGAAATCAGGGATAGTATTAAAGCCAAGGAAATGGCATACAAATTGGCCAGAAATAGCAGCGAACCCGGGGACTGGGAGAAATTTAGAACTCAGCAGAGGAGGACAAAGCGTTTGATTAGGACAGGGAAAATGGAGTACGAGAAGAAGGTTGCAGGGAACATTAAGGCGGATTGCAAAAGTTTCGATAGGTATGTAAAGAGAAAAAGGTTAGTAAAGACAAACGTAGGTCCCCTGCAGTCAGAATCAGGGAAAGTTATAACGGGGAACAAAGAAATGGCAGACCAATTGAACAAGTGCTTTGGTTCGGTATTCAGTAAGGAGGACACAAAGAACCTTCCAGATATAAAAGGGGTCAGAGGGTCTAGTAAGGAGGAGGAACTGAGGGAAATCTTTATTAGTCGGGAAATTGTGTTGGGGAAATTGATGGGATTGAAGGCCGATAAATCCCCAGGGCCTGATGGACTGCATCCCAGAGTACTTAAGGAGGTGGCCTTGGAAATAGCGGATGCATTGACAGTCATTTTCCAACATTCCATTGAATCTGGATCAGTTCCTATCGAGTGGAGGGTAGCCAATGTAACCCCACTTTTTTAAAAAGGAGGGAGAGAGAAAACAGTGAATTATAGACCTGTCAGCCTGACCTCAGTAATGGGTAAAATGATGGAATCAATTATTAAGGATGTCATAGCAACGCATTTGGAAAATGGTGACATGATAGGTCCAAGTCAACATGGATTTGTGAAAGGGAAATCATGCTTGACAAATCTTCTGGAATTTTTTGAGGATGTTTCCAGTAAAGTAGACAAAGGAGAACCAGTTGATGTGGTATATTTGGACTTTCAGAAGGCTTTCGACAAGGTCCCACACAAGAGATTAATGTGCAAAGTTAAAGCACATGGGATTGGGGGTAGTGTGCTGACGTGGATTGAGAACTGGTTGTCAGACAGGAAGCAAAGAGTAGGAGTAAATGGGTACTTTTCAGAATGGCAGGCAGTGACTAGTGGGGTACCGCAAGGTTCTGTGCTGGGGCCCCAGCTGTTTACATTGTACATTAATGATTTAGATGAGGGGATTAAATGTAGTATCTCCAAATTTGCGGATGACACTAAGTTGAGTGGCAGTGTGAGCTGCGAGGAGGATGCTATGAGGCTGCAGAGTGACTTGGATAGGTTAGGTGAGTGGGCAAATGCATGGCAGATGAAGTATAATGTGGAAAAATGTGAGGTTATCCACTTTGGTGGTAAAAACAGAGTGGCAGACTATTATCTGAATGGTGACAGATTAGGAAAAGGGAAGGTTGCAACGAGACCTGGGTGTCATGGTACATCAGTCATTGAAGGTTGGCATGCAGGTACAGCAGGCGGTTAAGAAAGCAAATGGCATGTTGGCCTTCATAGCGAGGGGATTTGAGTACAGGGGCAGGGAGGTGTTGCTACAGTTGTACAGTGCCTTGGTGAGGCCACACCTGGAGTATTGTGTACAGTTTTGGTCTCCTAACTTGAGGAAGGACATTCTTGCTATTGAGGGAGTGCAGCGAAGATTCACCAGACTGATTCCCGGGATGGTGGGACTGACCTATCAAGAAAGACTGGATCAACTGGGCTTGTATTCACTGGAGTTCAGAAGAATGAGAGGGGACCTCATAGAAACGTTTAAAATTCTGACGGGTTTAGACAGGTTAAATGCAGGAAGAATGCTCCCAATGTTAGGGAAGTCCAGAACCAGGGTTCACAGTCTAAGGATAAGGGGTAAGCCATTTAGGACCAAGATGAGGAGAAACTTCTTCACCCAGAGAGTGGTGAACCTGTGGAATTCTCTACCACAGAAAGTAGTTGAGGCCAATTCACTAAATATATTCAAAAGGGAGTTAGATGAAGTCCTTACTACTCGGGGGATCAAGGGGTATGGCGAGAAAGCAGGAAGTGGGTACTGAAGTTTCATGTTCAGCCATGAACTCATTGAATGGCGGTGCAGGCTAGAAGGGCTGAATGGGCTGCTCCTGCACCTATTTTCTATGTTTCTATGTTTCTATCTAACGCTTCTAAGGTAATGCAAAGTTGCCAGAAATTGAGCTCCTCACCCAATCCCTCATAAAATTTGCAGGGCCCATATACTCATTTTAGGAGTAACAGCGAGTTGGCCTCATTCTTCTTTTATTCTGCCACACTCTCTCTTCACCTCTTTTCTTCTCCTCCTTCAACTCCATTCAGATAGCAAAAGGCAGAATCCTCATAGGGAAACTCAGACTGCTCAATAAAAACTCTTACTGTGGGTGAGGATCAAAAATGTGCTGGTGACCAGAGAGTGCCTCCCCGCCCCCTCCCCCCGGCCACCCCCAAAGAGTCAGAGGGAGATAGAAGAACAAATATGTAGGCAAAATCTGAGAAGTGCAAAAACAATAGGGCAGTAATAGTAGGGGATTTCAACTACCCTAATATGAACTGAGGTAGAATCAATGTAAAAGGTATAGGGTTAGATTTTCCACTTTTTTTGCATGTGTAACGCCCACTTAATGCCCATTTTACTGCTGAAATGAAGTATAATGCCCATATATCACTCATTTAGCCACAAAATGTAAACTGACAGGCATTTTTCAGATACTTATCGCCGAGCGTTACTTTCCCCATGTGCGTAACGCCGGGAAAACATAATACCGCCCGCCCACTTTTTTTGGCTGGAATCATCAGAATGGGCGAAATCAACGCCCAAAATATCGCCCAGCATTAGTTACTGCATGTAGTTAATGCCGAGATTCAATAATACCGCCTGCCCACTTTTTTTTGTCATAAAGATCACATTTGCCGAAACTAACGCCCAGGAGATCGCCCAGCGTCACTTTCACCACCTCGCACACATCTCGCTCACAATATCGCTCGCCCAAAACACCGCTCAGAAAAAGTAGAACTGTTCTGAATGAATCACAGCGGTGTGGGCGACATTTTGAAAATTGCAGGTCACTTCATTCAAAAGGCTGCTTCAACTTCAGGGGAGTTTGGATTGATTCTGGAGTTCTTCTCAGGTGAAGTGACTATCTCAATAGACATATTTTCAGACTCTGGACTATTGGGGGTTTACTCTAGGTGTATTTTAGTGAGGAAATTATTACTTCTGATTAATCGCTATTATAATTTCATTACAATGGGGCCAGCCATTTCTCGGCCTGCATCAATTAATACGCAGACGCTGCAGAGTGCAAATGGCTTAAAGTGTGATGCACATCATTATGTGCCCAATTTAAGACGTGCAAGAATGAGGAGGAGGTCCAGACTGTACACACCCCACACATACAGGGAAAAGAGGTCTTACCTCGACGTATCCGAGCACATCTACTTTCGGAGACTGCACTTCCACAAAGGGGTGATCTATGAAATATGTGAGCTCATCAGGCCACACATGCAGCCTGCCATTAGGATATCAGTGTCAGTCAAGGTCAAGGTCACTGTGGCACTGTCTTTTTACGCGTCCGGTTCCTTTTGGGCCTCCGCGGTCGAGATTTGCCCTCTGACTCACCATGCCATCCATCACTGCATTAGACAGGTCACAGAGGCCCTGTACACGTGAAGGATGGACTTTATCAGCTTCCCCATGACCATGGAGGCTCAGACTGACAGGGCTGGAGCATTCTATCGCATTGCTAAGTTCCCCAGGGTGTAGGGAACAATACAGTGCACTCACATCGCCATGCGGGCACCTTCTCAGGACCCGGAGCTTTTTCATAACAGAAAAGGATTTCACTCCCTGAAGGTCTAGCTAGTTGCCGACCACAACAAGATCATAATGGCAGTGAATGCCAAATGTCCGGGCAGCTTCGATGAGGCTCACATCCTGCATGAGAGCGCTGTCTCTGACATGTTTAAGAGTGTCAGCCACAAGGACAATGCTGGATGCTTGGTGACAACCGATATGGCCTAGCCACCTGGCTGATGACACTCCTGCGTAACACCCACGCCGAGGGCAAGAAGTGATACAACCAGAGCCACAGAGACACACGCAACGTGGTCCAGTAAACAATAACTTTGCTTAAACAACGCTTCAGATGCCTGGACCACTCAGTAGGGGAGCTACAATACAACCCTGAGCAAGTAGCTCAATTCGCAGTCGTGTGCTCCATGCTGCACAATCTGGCTATCAGGAGGGGACAAAAATTGTCAGAAGGGACTGATGCTCCACCTCAGGAGAGAGAGGAAGAGGAGGATGAGGGGCTGGATGCTGACCTAGGGCCAGACAATCAGGCTGGCTATGCAACCATGCCCATGCCCTCCTCCAGAGCACAGGAAAGGGCTCGTGGTGGCTACATAGCTGCAAGACTCTTACGTGAGGAGCTGATATCTGAACGATTTGCCTGAAAGAACGTTGCTGTGAGTGACAACGCTGACACACTGCTGTGTGTGTGCAGCTCAGATAGCAATGGTGGGCATCACCTTGGTGCCAGTTAAAGTTTAAATTGATTCAAGTTAAGTTTTATTTAACCCTTTCATGTTAAGGAATCACCAGTGTGTAACGGTCCAGCTATCTGAGACAATGCGCAACAAGATTATGTTCAATAAAAAAAATGTTACAACAACATTGGTCTTAAATCATAAGTATCACGGGAAAAAATACCCCATCCCCGCCCACAACCCACTTTTTCCACCATTGACATCAATCAAATGGTCAACATGTCCGGCAACACAGAATACAAACACAAAGCAGGAGGGTAGTCCCCTCCTACCATACATTACAACAAATTGCATACATCCAGATGGAGATATAACACAGCCATCACCTGCAGACATGCACCTCACTTTCCTTCCCCCCTGCCCTTCTTCTCCCTACCTCTACCCCTTCCCCTCCTCGCTCCACGCCGCCTGGCCGAAGAACTCCTCATTGGGAGGGATGAAGGCAGAGGTGGTGGTTGCACGGATCTGGGGGGGAGGGAGGTGCTGATGGGGGAACATTTTCTGATCCAGAAGCAGGATCTTGGTCCTGCCTCTCATCTGTCGTTCGCAGTGGTGGTGCGGAACCTAGGGTTGGAGTGCCGCACTCCGGGACCACTGGGAGGCCTGTGCCAGCAGTGTTCCTGGCTATCGCCTCCAGGGCCTCCGCCATCCACGGAACGTACTCAGTCATGGTGGCCAGCTGTCGGGATATGCTCCCCAATGCATCAAGGAGCTGGTCACCAATGTCTACAGTCCTCCTGGACAACTCTACCATCTCTCCGCTCTCATGTTGCGCTTGTGCACCAGACCTGCCACGTGCATGAAACCTCCGCCGGGTCGGCGCCGTCCTGGGGACAAATGGGATGCCCTGTGGCAAGGTGCTTGGGGCCAGTACCTCTAGAGTGAGGCGGGAATCACCAGAGGAGCATTAGATGCCCTTAAGGTGGAATGGCTTCTGGAGCGTGGTGATACAGGTTCCTCAAAGTCCGCGCTCTCATCCGTAAAGAACAGACTCAACGGATTGACGGGCGAGAATCGGACCTCCTCAGCAGCAGCTGTAGGATCATCTGCCAAGTCTGGCCCCCACCTTCTGGCCTCTGTGGTCTTGCCTGGGGCCGCGCTGCTGGCTGAGCTGCAAAACACAAATGAGCTTATTAGAGGAGAAGGGAGTGCTAGGGTCACAAGGTGATTCCTGCACTACACACAGCATATGCATGACAAAAGCACCACCGCTATCAAGATCATCACAGACATCACATTTCATGACCATCAATACATTCTGCATTGCAATGATTTTCATTAGGCCAGCATTATTTCGAGGACAATTTTAGAAATCATCTGTCATATATGATTGTTCGGATATGAGTGGGTGTGGCATCTATTGACTGTACATCACGTAATGGTGTAAACTTTACTCATGTCACATCACTTCAGGGTCTGAAGCTCCTTGCGTGGTCGTCCGAGGGTGCTTCCCCACGAGTGCGAGCACCTGCTCCTCCATCTCAGTGATGTCGCTGGGGACTGGTGGCCCCGCACCCGTTCGCCTCTGCACGGACCTCATCGTCGATAGCTACTTCTGTAAAAGGTAACAGAACGACATGGCATGAGATCATTGCGTGATATCATTGCTAGGTACTGTCACAGAGACTGATACAACACATAACCCACAGATATAATCATGATTATTATGATAATTACCATTCTTTACTTAAAGACGTGCACCGTGACCGTAGGCTTTGAGTACAACATTCCCGATAAAAGTGAAAGACCTCACATCTGCTGATAGTCACTCATGACTGTTACAAATTAAATTATATAAATACATAAGTACATGTAAATAAATGTAATACTTGCGGATCCCACAAGGTCGTTCCATCGTTTGCGGCATTGGTTGCCCTCACGCACCTCGTTGGTCGCCGACGAGACCACCTCTGCTATCTTGGCCCATATCTTTTGGTAGGCCTTTGGGGTGGGCTTTCCACGCCCTCCCTGGATCAACTCACCCCAGCGTGACTCGACCTCCTGCAGGAGGGAGGCATTTGCCTCATCCGAGAACCTCCTTGCACTTTTGCACCCTTCAATGTGCTCCTCTCCCAACTCACTACTCTCTCCAGCATCAGTCTCCACAGCGTGCTGTGATGCCTCCTCCTCTCCCTCCATTATAGGCCAAAGTTGGGCAAATATCTGGCTGGTAACAGCTAAGTTTTGTTTCCCCATTTGCTCTAAAGCTCTAAACTCTCCCTCCTTCCTCCCAAAGCAGCCACACCACACCTAGTCACGCCTTCAGTTCCTCTCAGCTCTCTCTCTCTATGTCTCCTCTTCTGCACATGTCATGATGACCCTTGACCTCCTGAATCGCGGGAATCGAGCGTTGCCATGCCGTTGCTAAGGACGGTGACATTTTACGGCAGAAGGTCAGAGAGGTTTAACGCTACCGCCCATTTCATATCGCTCGTGGTAACACCCAATTTCAAAAATGGAGACTAGGGGCTTTGAGAATGGGCGACAAGCCAGCGATCTGAAAACCCATTTTTACCGCCCACGCCGGAAATAATGCCCATTTTTGGGCAAACTGCACAAAAGTGTAAAATCTAGCCTATAGAGGATGCAGAATTCTTAAAATGTATTCAGGAGAACATTATTAGCCAGTGCATAGCAAGCCCAACAAGAGAGGGAGCGGTTCTGTACTTGGTTTTAGGGAATGAAGCTCGGCAGGTGGAAGAGCATTTTGGTATCAATGGGAGAGCATTTTGGTGCTGGTTATCATAATTCAGTTAGATTTAGCTTAGTTATGGAAAAGAACAAAGATAGACCAGGAGTAAAAGTCTTCAATTGGGGCAAGGCTAATTTTACTAAACTGAGATGTGATTTAGCAAAAGTGGACTGGAAACAGCAAATCAGTGTCAGCAGTGGGAGACATTTATGGAGGAGATAGTGAGAGTTCAGAGCAAATATGCTCCCAAATCTAGAGCCCCCAAATGTCAAGGCATATACAGGGTAGGATAATGCATCAAAGGGACGTTTATGTCAGATATCAAGAGCTAAATACTGCAGAAAGCTTGAGGAGTATAGAAAATGTAGGGGTGAAATTAAAAAGAAAACTAGGAAAGCAAAGAGATGGCATGGAAAATATTGGCAAGTAAAATCAAGGAAAACCCAAAGATGCTTTATAAATACACAAATAGCAAGAGGATAACTAAGGAAAGAGTAGGGTCTATTAGAGACCAAAAAGTTAACCTGTGTGTTGAGGCGGAGGATGTGGGTATGGTTCTTAATGAATACTTTGTGTTTGTCTTCACAAAAGGTGCAGACAATTTAGTTAAGCAAGAGGAGTGTGAAATATTAGATGAGATAACCATAGTGAAAAAATAAATATTAAGGGGCTTAGCATCTTTGAAAGTAGAAAAATCACCAGGCCAGGATGACATGTACCCCAGGCTGTTAAGAGAAGCAAGGGGCTCTGACCATCATTTTCCAATCCTCTCTGTCTACAGGTGTGATGCCAGAGGATTGGAGGACTGCCAACGTTGTATCATTGTTTAATAGGGAGAAAGGAATAGACCGAATAATTACAGGCCAGTCAGCCTAACCTCAGTAGTGGGCAAATTATTGGAAAACATTATGAGGGACACTATTAATTGGCATTAAGAAAAGCACAGATTAATCAAGGGCAGCCAGCATGGATTTGTTTAAGGGAAGGTCGGTGTCGGACTAACTTGATTGAATTCTTTGAAGAAGTAACAAGAAGGGTCGATGTGGATAACATGTTTGCTGTAGTCTAAATGGATTTTAGCAAAGCTTTTGACAAGGTCCCACATGACTGACTGGTCAGAAAAGTAAAGGTCCATGGGATCCACGGGAAAGTGGTAATTTGGTTCCAAAATTGGCCCAATGGTTGGAAGCAAAGGGTAATCGTTGACGGGTGTTGCTGTGACTGGAAGGCTGGTTCCAGTGGGGTTCCTTCTTCTTCTTAGGTGGTCCCTCGAGTCGAGGATGACTTACTTCCACGCCAAAAAATGATGAGTTCAATGAGTTCACAGGTGTTTCAATGAAGGACCTAATATTCCAGGTCCCGAACTGCATATTGACGGGTGGAAGGTGCCTGTGCGTCGATTTTTTTAACACGTGGTGGCCATTGCACACCAGTCACCACACGGGTTTGACAGAGCTTGGTCTTGGTCCTGTGGCAAGCGTTAACTAAGACGACTGGAGACCAGCTCTGCTGCATGGACCTAGTGCGCACACATATCGCAGTGTGGGCTGGACTGTGCTGCCCCTTGTCCCACACCTCTTCTGGAGTGTTTTTTAACCCCCCCCCCCCACCCCGCAGCTCACCAATTTTCTCCTCTCTCCCGATATGCAGTCTCCTTTGCTGGGCTGAGGTTTCTCGGGTACTGGTTGTTGTGCTGCACCTCACCCAAGAGCCTAACTTTCATGCATTAGCCTTGACAGCGAGTGTTGGCTATTCAACTGTGAGGGTGGTGGGGAGGGGGTGGCGGGGTGGTGTCAGGTCCAATGCTGCCATTTGCCTTCCTAATTACTTGCTGTACCTGCATACTAACTTTTTGTGTTTCATATACGAGATCGCACTGTACTGCAGCATTTTATAATCTCCCCCCATTTAAATAATAATTTGCTTTTTTAATTTTTCTACCAAAGTGGATAACCTCACATTTTCCCACAGTCTAGTGGTGTTCCACAAGGCTCAGTACTAGGTGCTTTGATTTTTGTGGTATATATAAATTATTTTGACTTCAAAGTAAGAAGTGTGCAGATGATAGAAACATTGACCGTGTGGTTGATGGTGAGAAATAAAGCTGTAGACTGCAGGAAGATATCAATGGACTGGTCAGGTGGGCAGAAAAGGGGCAATGGAATTCAATCCAGAGAACTGTGAGGTAATACATTTTGGGAGGGGTAACAAGCCAAGGAAATACATAATAAATGTTAGGATACTGAGAAGTGTAGAGGAACAGAGGGGTCTTGGAGTGCATTTCCACAGATCCTTGAGGGTAGCAGGACAGGTAGATAAGATAGTTAAGAAGGCATACAGGATAGTTTCCTTCATTAGCCAACGCATAGAATACAAGAGCAGGGATGTTATGCTTGAACTGTATAGAACACTAGTTAAGCCACAACGAGAGTACCACGTACAGTTCTGATCACCACATTACAGGAAAGATGTGATTGCACTAGAGAAGGTGCAGAGGATATTTACGAGGATGTTGCTAGGAATGGCGAATTTTAGCTATGAGGAAAGATTGGATAGCCTGGATTTATTTTCTTTGGAACAGAGGAGGCTGAGGGGAGACTTAATTGAGGTGTATAAAATTATGAGGGGCCTAGATAGAGGTGATAGAATTGGTTAGAGTTCTATAACCATGGGGCATAGATTTTAACTTATTGTTAGAAGGATTAGAGGGCAGTTGAGAAGAACTTTTTTCGCCCAGAGGGTCATCATCATCAGAGGCAGTCCCTCGGAATCGAAGAAGACTTGCTTCCACTCTAAAAATGAGTACTTAGGTGGCTGAACAGTCCAATACAAAAGCCAATATTAATCCCTCAATCACATTACTATTCTGTTTTAGTAATGTGATTGAGGGATAAATATTGACTCAGACATTTGCAGGATTTACCTGCTCCTCTTTGAATAGTGTCATGTGATCTTTTATGTCCTCATAGTCTTTGGATAACAGAAGCACAATTGTTCTGTCAAACCATCTGATTCAGGCTTCGTCTATAAATCAGGTTTATTAAAATTGAACAGTAGCAAGATTGTAATAGCAACTTGCATTAAGTCCCAACGTAAAGCTCACCAGAGCAATAAAAGGTGCAATGCTTTCCCAGTAACATTGATCCTGGACCAGCATCAGTAACACAAAATATAACAGTGAAGCTATGTGCCCCCCACAGAGACTTCACGTATTCACTTCCAGTTCAATAGAACCGCTCAACTCTCTGAATGTATTTCATTACGTATTCATGGAGCTGTTGATCAAAGTCCTCAATAAATCATAGAGGCATTGAAAAATGTTTTTATTTTATTTTCTTTGACCACTGTTTTTTATTAGTTATAAAAATGTTGGAGATGGGGAAAAAGCCGTTTGACCGGATGGGTCATGTGATGCAACCTCCTGGAATATGTCTGACCAGATTTGGCAACTCTATCCACAAGCCATGGCAATTTCTTGGCTGGGGTGAGCCTGAACAGGTCACTGGTATTGTTTTACGATGCTTGCCTGTTCTATGTCTAATCTTTTAGACCCCTTTGTTTGTACAGTTGGGGCTATCCGAGTCTCACATCAAGTGACTGAGACATCTGAAACTGCCTTCAGCCAGACATGTCAACTTGGCTACCCTTCCAACAAGGAGAAACCCAGTCTGCGGGAATCAACCTGAAGTGGTACTCTCACAATTCTTAAGTTAAAAAAATATATAATGCTGGTAATAAATTAAAAACTTACCTCATTGCACATTTTCTGTCAACTTCTTTCATTATAAATTCCTATGTCCTCATTTATAATGAAAACTGTCAATGTTAAACTTGCAGCAACTCCACTGACGGGAGGTTATAATTACAGCTTGACACATTTACATAGGTTGTTTCCATTTAAAGTGTCGACATAGAAAAAGAAAATGGGGAGTGTGCACAGAATTACAATTATTAATATATCTAGATACTAACATTTCTATGGCTATTAAAGAGCTCCGATTTCTGATTTTACAACTTTCATTCCCAATCCCTTTTCTTAGTGTTGGAAACAAGCATTGCCAAGCATCCATACACTATAAAGGACCGATTAGTACCTGAAAGGAATGAGTATAGATGCTGCAAACTGACAAATTCATAGTCCACAACATCTGCAACGTGTCACTTCCTTACCTTTTTTACTTTACTTAAAAACATGCAACATGATGACACAAACCATGTGATTGGGTGCCATTTTGTCATATGCTCATCTCATCATCGTGAAAATATAATCTGGCTATTTTTCTATCTTTTCTTCCTTCAACAAAACAAAAAGGTTTACAAACAAGTTTTGTGAAGGGAATGTCCCTTTAACAACTCCACGTAGTTATGATCATCATATCATTTCTGGTGATATGAATTAGGTGAAATGGTTACTGTTATGTCTTGAATAAAGAGTCAGACTAGATACTGCAAGCTCAAAGTAAATAAGTGTGACCGTAGTCCTTTATTACAGATCTCAGAGTGCCTCTCCAGCCTGTGAGGCCTCCTTATATACAGGTGCTCCAAGGGATTGTGGGATCCCTTGGGACTCCAGGGGACAAGCCCTCTGGTGGTTAGACATGGTAATTACAGGTTTACATACATAACAGTTACTGTTATAGAAACATAGAAACATAGAAAATAGGTGCAGGAGTAGGCCATTCGGCCCTTCGAGCTGCACCGCCATTCAATGAGTTCATGGCTGAACATGCAACTTCAGTACACCATTCCTATTTCTTGCCATACCCCTTGATCCCCCTAGTAGTAAGGACTACATCTAACTCCTTTTTGAATATATTTAGTGAATTTGCCTCAACAACTTTCTGTGGTAGAGAATTCCACAGGTTCACCACTCTCTGGGTGAAGAAGTTTCTCCTCATCTCGGTCCTAAATGGCTTACCCCTTATCCTTAGACTGTGACCCCTGGTTCTGGACTTCCCCAACATTGGGAACATTCTTCCTGCATCTAACCTATCTAAACCCATCAGAATTTTAAACGTTTCTATGAGATCCCCTCTCATTCTTCTGAACTCCAGTGAATACAAGCCCAGTTGATCCAGTCTTTCTTGATATGTCAGTCCCGCCATCCCGGGAATCAGTCTGGTGAACCTTCGCTGCACTCCCTCAATAGCAAGAATGTCCTTCCTCAAGTTAGGAGACCAAAACTGTACACAATACTCCAGGTGTGGCCTCACCAAGGCCCTGTACAACTGTAGTAACACCTCCCTGCCCCTGTACTCAAATCCCCTCGCTATGAAGGCCAACATGCCATTTGCTTTCTTAACCGCCTGCTGTACCTGCATGCCAACCTTCAATGACTGATGTACCATGACACCCAGGTCTCGTTGCACCTCCCCTTTTCCTAATCTGTCACCGTTCAGATAATAGTCTGTCTCTCTGTTTTTACCACCAAAGTGGATAACCTCACATTTATCCACATTATACTTCATCTGCCATGCATTTGTCCACTCACCTAACCTATCCAAGTCACTCTGCAGCCTCATAGCATCCTCCTCGCAGCTCACACTGCCACCCAACTTAGTGTCATCCGCAAATTTGGAGATACTACATTTAATCCCCTCGTCTAAATCATTAATGTACAATGTAAACAACTGGGGCCCCAGTACAGAACCTTGCAGTACCCCACTAGTCACTGCCTGCCATTCTGAAAAGTACCCATTTACTCCTACTCTTTGCTTCCTGTCCGCCAACCAGTTCTCAATCCACGTCAGCACACTACCCCCAATCAGTGACTGCACTTCAAAACTAATACAGCAGTTGCAAAGAACTCTGTGATGACCTGAGGTCATGAAAAGACGCTATTGAAGTGCAAAAGCAAAAAGCTGTATAGGCTGGCAATCTGAAATAAAAACAGAAAATGCTGAAAACACTCAGCAGGTCAGGCAGCACGCATGGCGACATGAACAGCATTAACATTTCAGATCGATGACCTTTCATCAGAACTGGAAAGTGTTCGAGATAAGATTAGAGCATTTAAGCAAATGCAGAGCCAGGAAAAAAGGGAGCAGGAATGGAACAAAAAAGTAGGATGGAGGGCAGGAATGATTAAATGACAATAGTGATGGTGCAAGGAAAAATGAGGTGATAATGGGACAAGTATAGAAACAAAAGATGAGTCCAAAGGAGGTGTAAATGGTTACAACAGAATAGCAGAGGGCAGCAAAGCATGGAAAATCTGGCAAAGACTCCATGGCCCGGGAGTGTGGGGGTAGGAAGGGCAGGTGGACCTCTGCTATTTGCTGTATGAATGCAAATGATTTCTCTTTCATTTAGTCAGTCAAGCAGTGTAGGCTATTGTGGTAGTGATTTGCATGGCAAGACTATTTTACAACAAAACTGGGAAGTCACTCGGCATCTCCTTTATCCCCCATAAATTAATCATTAAAGGCTACATTCTGTTTTTGTGGAACTTTGGCCCAGAGTGGGGTTTGGATATCATAAAATTACCTGATCTCCTTCTGCACCCGAATACCCTCACATGACGTCCTGCACTGGCAGTGCTAACTCATGAAATTTTCCCCTTCATCTTCCCTCAGGAAGGGGATCAACAGATGGTGCAGAAGGTACATCTCTCCTGCTACAGGTGCACAGCGAAAAGTCACTTGTTGCGGTCAGGGACTTGGAAATCTACCTTCTTATACCATATTAGTATAAACCCTCAGTCTCCTGGCTGGTAGTGCTCATTCTGTTACTACCAAGTAACTATAATGATGATGACTTGGTAACAGTAGTATCACTACTGCATGTGGGTTCAATATGATTTGGAACAAAATGCAAATGTTAAACCAGTAAATGCTAGTGTGGCAGCTCCAGTGTTTAACTTGGTGTTGCTATTCATGTGTACCATATGTATTGAGTATGCATCATATCCATATGCATCAGCAGCAGGTCGGGGCCATAAAAGGAGTGATATGTGGCCCAGGGAGCAGCGTGGAGGCAGGTTGGCGCAGGAGGGCAACGGCTGTGATGAGTGACATCAGCAAGGTCCAGGTTGGTGATTGGCACGTGGGCAGGTGCAGCAGGAGCGACGAGATCGGGGTGAAGGAGCTGTGAGAGACTGTGGAGGGCTGTGATTGGGGCCCAGGGGAGGCGCGAGTTCGGGGCCAGGGGCCCAGGGGCAGCACGGGCCAGCCCACACTGTGATATGTGTGCGCACTGGGTCCGTGCAGCAGAGCAGGTCTCCAGTTGTCTTGTGTAATCTTTTCCACTGGACTAAGACCTAGCTCTGTCAAGCCCGTGTGGTGGCTGATGTGCAATAGTCACCACACATTAAAAAAATCCACGCACAGGCATCTTCCACCCTTGAGATTGTAGTTCAGGTTTTTCTTTCGAAACACCCGTGAACTCATCCTTTTTTTTTGGCGTGGAAGCAAGTCATCCTCGTTTCGAGGGACTGCCTGTGATGATGATGACCAAGTATTGAATGTCTCCTTAACAGTGGTGCAAGGCAAACTTTTGATTGTAATAATATATCAAAATGCATAAGAACATAAGAAGTAGGAGCAGGAGTAGGCCATACGGCCCCTCGAACCTACTCCTCCATTCAATAAGATCATGGCTGATCATCGACCTCAACTCCACTTTCCTGCCCGATCTCCATATCCCTTGCTTCCCCGAGAGTCCAAAAATCGATCTATCTCAGCCTTTAATATACTCAAAGACTCAGGATCCACAGCCCTCTGGGGCAGAAAATTCCTAAGATTAACAACCCTCTGAGTGAAAAAATTCCTCCTCATCTCGGTCTTAAATGGCCTACTCCTTACCCTGAGACTATGCCCCCAAGTTCCAGTCAGGGGAAAGAACTCCTCAGTGTCATGTATTCAACCAGCATTGTAACCCATGTATAATCTGACCTAAGTTGTACACTGTGAGAACAATGACCACAAGGTGGTGAACTTGTGTGAGACACTCCTAACCTGGACCTTCAGATGTAAAAGGGGAAACTCCACCCACCTTCATCACTTGAGTGCAATGAAATAAAGGACAGGTCACAGACTGACCTTCTCACAAGCACGGGCCTCGTGTGCATTTATACTGTATAGTAAGGATGTATCAATGGCGACAAGAAACTGGGATTTAAACCACGCGAGCATGGCCACTAGCAGAACAGACGAGAGGTACTGTGTTAAGGAATGGTTGGGACAGAGATTCAACATTGTTAAAGCAGTTCTCCAGGCAGACAAGGGCAGTCGGGCATGCCCCAACATGTAGTCGAACCCAGAGGGGGAGACAATGGCAAGCTGAATGGCGATTCACGCCATTGCAAGAGACAATGCGGCCAGTAATGGGGCCATCAACACCTGCTAATGGTGCACTCAAGGACAATAACAGGGACAGTCAGGGACGATCGACTGGCAAGGGACCTTTTGTTTCAAACAGCAGCTCATGTTGGAGGCTTGGAGGCACACACTCAGCCAGAGTTTGCAGAGATGAGCAAAATACCTGCAGAAATTGCAGAAATGAACGCTGGGGGAAATCGCTGGAAGCTGAAGTTCAGCGAGTTCATGTGGAGCACGTATACAGTTCATACACCAGGACGCCACCGATAATGATGAAAGTACTCCTCAATGGAGCAAGACACGGGTGCCAGCCAGTCCCTGAAGGGTATCAAACAGTTCGAAAAGTTGTGGGCGTCCAAGGCCAGGAGGCCAAAATTACCCCCGCTTGACGCACAGCTACGGACATACACAAAGGAGATCATTCCGGTGCTAGGCAGCGCCACGGTAGTTGTGACCCACAAAGATTCGGAGAACAGGTTGTCCCGGGGGATGATCCCGCACTACTCGGGAGGAGTTGGCTTGCTGTCATGAACTGGAAATGGGGCGATGTCAATGCAATTTCCTCTGTGGAGCGAGTATCATGCTCACAGATCCTGGACAAATTTGACTCATTATTTCAACCCGGCATTGGCACTTTCATGGGGGCCAAGGTAGTGATTCACATAAACCCGGACGCTAGGCCAGTACACCACAAGGCCAGATCGGTGCCGTACGTGATGCGGGAAAAGATAGAAGGCGAATTGGACCGCCTGCTGAGAGAAGGCATCATCTCGCCAGTCGAATTCAGTGACTGGGCGAGCCCGATTGTGCTGGTGCTCAAGGCGGATGGGTCGGTCAGGATATGTGGCGATTACAAGGCCACCTTCAATCGGGTGTCACTCCAAGACCAGTACCCGCTACCGAGAGCGGAGGATCTCTTTGCGACGCTATCCGGTGGCAAACTTTTTTCAAAATTGGACCTGACCTCAGCTTACATGACCCAGGAGCTGACGAGTGAGTCGAAGAAGCTGACCACCATCATGACACACAAGGGGTTGTTTGAGTACAACAGATATCCGTTCGGGATTCGCTCGGCCACCGCGATCTTCCAACGAAATATGGAAAGCCTCCTCAAGTCGATTCCAGGGACGGTGGTTTTTCAGGACGACATCCTTATCACGGGTTACGATACTGAAGAACACCTTCACAACCTGGAGGAGGTGCTACGCAGACTGCACCGGGTAGGGCTGCGACTGAAAAAGGCGAAGTGCGTCTTCCTATCTCCAGAGGTAGAATTCCTGGGGATGAGGGTAGCAGCAGACGGGATCAGCCCTACTGCGTCCAAGATGGAAGCGATCCAGAGAGCACCCAGACCCCGTAACACGACAGAGCTGCGTTCATTCCTGGGGCTCCTGAACTATTTCGGTAACTTTCTTCCCAAATTGAGCACGCTGCTAGAGCCGCTACACGTGCTCCTACGCAAAGGTCGCGAATGGGTCTGGGGGGACAGCCAGGAAAGGGCTTTTAATAAGCACGCAATTTGTTATGTTCGAACAATCTGTTAACGCTATATGACCCATGTAAGAAACTTGTGTTAACGTGCGATGCATCGTCCTATGGTGTCGGGTGTGTGTTGCAGCATGTCAATGCCAAGGGTCAGTTACAGCCGGTAGCTTATGCCTCCAGAAGTCTGTCCCAGGCAGAAAGGGGCTATGGGATGGTAGAAAAGGAGGCGCTTGCATGTGTATATGTGGTAAAGAAAATGCACCAGTATCTGTTTGGCAGGAAATTTGAGCTGGAGACAGATCACAAATCCCTAACGTCCCTTTTGGCCGACAACAAGGCCAGAAATGCAAACGCATCAGCCCGCATACAGAGGTGGGCACTCACGTTAGCCGCCTATGACTACACAATTCGGCACAGACCAGGCACCGAAAACTGCGCCGATGCACTCAGCAGGCTCCCACTAGCCACCACTGAGGGGGCTACCGAGCATGCTGCTGAGATGGTCATGGCTGTTGAAGCTTTCAGAAGCGAAGGCTCACCCGTGACAGCCCGTCAGATTAAAGTCTGGACAAATAGAGACCCGCTATTGTCTCTAGTCAAAAAATGTGTCCTGAATGGGGACTGGGCAGCCACGTACAGGGCATGGCCTGAGGAATTTAAACCATTTCACAGGCGCAGGGATGAGCTCTCGATTCAGGCCAATTGCCTACTGTGGGAAAACCGCGCAGTCATGCCCCAGATGGGCAGAGAGATGTTCATCAGAGAACTCCACAATGAGCACCCAGGCATTGTCACGATGAAGGCAATTGCCAGGTCACATGTTTGGTGGCCAGGGATAGACGCAGATCTGGAACTTTGTGTTCTCAGGTGCAACACGTGTGCCCAGCTGGGCAATGCGCCCAGGGAAGCCCCTCTTAGCCCCTGGCCAATGGCCCGCCAAGCCTTGGTCACGCATCCATGTGGACTAAGCAGGTCCTTTCATCGGAAACATTTTTTTGGTTGCAGTAGAGGCCTACTCCAAATGGATCGAGTGTGACATTTTAAATCCAAGTACATCCTCTGCCACGGGAGAAAGTCTACGAGCAATGTTCGCCGCCCATGGTCTACATCTTGGTCAGCAACAATGGCCCATGCTTCACAAGCACTGAATTCCAGGACTTCATGGCAGGCAATGGAATTAACCATGTCAGAACGGCACCGTTCAAGCCAGCCTCAAATGGCCAGGCAGAACGAGCAGTGCAGATAATCAAACAGGGGCTGCTCAGAATCCAAGGGGGTTCCTTACAAACCTGCTTATCACGCCTCCTGTTGGCCTACAGATCCTGACCACACTCGCTCACAGGGGTTCCACCCGCAGAGCTGCTAATGAAAAGGATGCTCAAAATCCGGTTATCCCTTATACACCCCACCATGAAAGAAATTGTCGAGAGCAGGCATCAGTCACAATGTGACTACCATGACAAGAATGCGAGGGCGCGATGTATTGATGTAAATGACCCTGTTTTTGTCCTCAGCTACGCTGCAGGGCCCAAATGGCTCGCAGGCACTGTGGTTGCCAAAGAGGGAAATAGGATTCTGGTAGTTAAACTTATCAATCTGCCGCAAACATATGGATCAAACAAAAAGGAGGTTCAGCAATCCCATAGAAGAAGCAGAGGAAGAACACGATATAGAGTTCATTCCTCCACAGGTGACCAAGCACAGGAACCAAAGGGAGGAGAGCCCAGTCACTGTGGGCAGTCCGGACAGGCCTGAGGCACCGCAAACAGCAGACACTCAGGCCAGCGCCCAACAACCGGAGTCCCAACTCAGGCGCTCTACAAGAGAGCGTAAACCACCAGAGAGACTTAACCTGTGATCCCAATAAGACTTTGGGGGGGAGGTGATGTCATGTATTCAACCAGCATTGTAACCCATGTATAATCTGACCTAAGTTGTACACTGTGAGAACAATGACCACTAGGTGGTGAACTTGTGGGAGACAACCCTAACCTGGACCTTCAGATATAAAAGGGGAAGCTCCACCCACTTCCATCGCTGGAGTGCTGTGGAATAAAGGACAGGTCACAGACTGACCTTCTCTCAAGCATGGGCCTCGTGTGCATTTATACTGTATAGTAAGGACCTATCAGTCAGCATCTACCCTGTCAAACCCCCTTCAGAATCTTGTATGTTTCAATGAGATCATCTCTCATTCTTCTAAACTCCAGAGTGTATAGGCCCATTCTACACAATCTCTCCTCATAGGACAGCCCTCTCATCCCAGGAATCAATCTAATGAACCTTCATTGCATCACCTCCAAGGCACGTATATCCTTCCTTAGATAAGGAGCCCAAAACTGTGCACAGTATTCCAGGGTCTGGAAATTGCCCCCTGCCCAAAGTGGGGCGCAGACACCCCATTTGAATAGTTTTTACTGCAGATGCGGCTCAGGTCACCTCTTGAGCGACATTCCGCTCTTTGTTGGGTTTTTTCCTTGGAGCTGAAAGTCGCTCTTAATGGGGGCGGTGACAACACTTGATGGACGGAGACGCAGCAGTGTCAACAGCTGAGAGGCAGAGGTTGGGGGCGGTGTGGAGTGACCGCAGCGATGATGTCATCACGGTGCCACGTCACCAAGGCTCTCCCTTTCACTTAAAGGGGAGAGCCTCCGCGATTTTAAAACTTTGGCCCAGGGGGTCACCAGAGGGTTTCAGCCAGATCAGTGTGCTGGCACCCAAGAGGGGTTGCCAGGCTGCCTGTTGGCTGCCCGGCCAAACCCGGGAGCATAATTGTCGGGCCGACATGGCCGTCAGCCACCCCTCAGATGTTGCCACCGCCGTGTATCCACCCCCCTCGTGTAGTCACCACCCCCATTAAGAGCCACATTTGGATCCGAATAAAAAAAAACAACCAGGAGCAGAATTTTGCTCAAGAGGCAACCTCAACCACAGCTGCGGTAAAAACCATTGAAATGGGGTGCATGTGCCACGTTTCGTGTGGGGGGCAATTCTGGCCCCCCATACTTTTATACTCCCCTTGCAAAAAAGGCCCACATGCCATTTGCCTTCCTTATTGCTTGCTGTACCTGTGTGCTAGCTTTCTGTGTTTCTTGCACGAGGACACCCAAATCTCTCTGTACACCAACATTTAGAAGTTCCTCACCATTGAAAAAAATATTCTGTTTTTCTATTCTTCCTACCAAAGTGAATAACCTCACATTTCCCTACATTATATTCCATCTGCAACTTTACTGCTCACTCACTTAGTCTATCTATATCCCTTTGCAGACTCTTTGGCCCCGATATTGATGAGCTGTAAGGCCCGCCCATTTTTCAGCAGTCCCCGAGCGGCACCTACCTTTTTGGTGCCCGCTGCTGCTGGGTCCAGCTGGGAGCCAGTTTCGGCTCGGTATTGTGGGTGGCAATGGCAGCGGCAGGCAGCGGGAGTCAGCGGGGAGGGCGTCAGCAGGCGGCGGCATTAGTGGGCAGGAGGTGCAGGTCTCTTGAATCGGAGAACTTCAGAGGCGCTGCTCCGTGCATGCGCAAGATTTGTTTTTTGTTTGTAGTTCTATCCAATATAATTTTTGCTGCGATTAAGGCTGCTGAGACATCTGCGCATGCGCTTAAATGGTGAACACTCTCTTGCACCTGCCAGTTGTATAGGGGAGAGTGTCGGAGACACAGAGCTACAAACTTTTCATAAGCCATTCCTAAAGTGATTTAACATGAGTGGGAAAACAAGCATCAAAGAAGTCTGTCAAGACCAGGCCCAGAGCTCCCTGGTTTAATGATGAGGAACTGGAGGAGCTTGTATCAGAGGTGGAGCACAGGTATGAAGACCTCACCCGGATGGTCGTGGCAAACCTCCACCATCCCAATATAGACGTATTTGGAGGGAGATTGGTGAGGCCGTGTCCTCAATGGGCAACATTGAGCGAGATGGAGGCCAGTGTAGGAAATGTTGGAACAATGTGGTGGCGTCAGCAAGAGTGAGTAAACATTTATAGGATCCCTCCCGTCCAACTGCAATTGGTCATGCCCCAGATATGTGTGTGTGTGTGTGTGTGTGGAAGTGGGGGGAGGGGAGGCATAAGCAAGGTGGGTAAGGACTGCAACGTTTCTTTCTGCAGAAGAAAAATGCTTCCAAGGCAACAAGCCTCAGTGCCGCGGGAGGGAACCCAGCAGAGATGATAGAGTTGAGCAGCCTGGAGGAGCGTGCCTTGGCAGTGGTGGGTGATCGCCACCATGCAACCACAAAGGGTGATGCAGATCCTGTGCTGGAGCATGGTAAGAGTAGAATAATCTCCAGTGTGAGTGACGCTCATGGCATGAAAGATCATGTAATATCAAGGCAAATGCGTTTTAACACACAGTTTTTTGGCTATTATTGGTGTGCCCATGTAGAGATGGTACTCCTTGATGGCACAATGTGAGATGAGACGGCTCACATGTCAGCTTTACCTCCCTCCCCCCCTCCACCCCCACCACATAGCCTGAAATGTTGTTCTCTACTTGCAGATGGTGAGTCGGACAGCACCGATCAATGCACGCCATCCACCTCTGGCACGCAAAGAAGTGTGACCCCAGCGTCTCCCACCCCAATGTTGTCCCCAGCTCAAAACATGGGCTCCTTCCTCCACCTACCCCCCCACCGCCAAGATCACCCATTTCCACCGCACCCAACTCCGCCACCCAGAGTCACGAAGAAGAGGAGAGCAAGGAGGGAGAAGGGCCCATGTTTGAGCCCCTTGAGGGCGAGGAGCTGGAAGAAGATGACACCAGCCTCCTGCCATGTGTGCCATCCGTCTGACTGCGTCGGGTTCAGAATTCATGGGCTTTGAACCGAATGCAACACTTCCAAGCGTTGCCAGGCGCCGAGGCCGTGGAGCTGACCGAATCAAGGCACGTCGACCTAACAAGCTGCTGAGGTTGCAGGACGGCTCACAGCAATTCATGAGATGGGCCAGCTATCGAGGACAAGCGTCGACCTAGGTCACCAGCTGCTGCAGATCATGGCTGGGATAGGTGCCAGCATCAAATCCCTCGCTCAGCATCATTCTGGCCAAATGGACCGGCTCATTAGTGCAGTGCAGCACAACACCCAGAGTGCTGAGGTGATGAGGCAGGCGATGGCTTCTAGGCATGTCGTGCAAGCCCCCAACCCCACACCCTCAAAGCACACAGATCCAGAGGAGCCGGAGATGCTGGTGCTTTCAGTGACGCCCCCTACCTTCTCTTCAAGATGTACATGTTTGCAGAGATCCTGCTGCCCTCTTCCACAACTCATTGCCGCTTCCTCTACCACACCTTCCCTTCAATGGAGTCATAGGGAGTAACACATCTGAACTCTCTCTGGGCAGGTTAGCGACCATCACCTCACTATTTATGTGCCACTGATAATGCTGCAGGATCTGAACGATATCCGGGAAGTGCAGCACTGCAGCACTCTGAGCAATTCTCCCTGCCGTCCGACTCACGGCCAGCTCAGACCAGCTTTTCCCCAGCGGCCATTCTGGCGGGTGGCAGGGCGATCTTACATGGTCTTCGATGAGGAAAATGCCGGATTTCCAGCCTCCGGCATGGGCGGTCGGCAGGTCGGCATTCCAGCGGAATCGCTGGGGCCAATCTTGTGCTGGGTGGAACATAGGCGACAGGTGGGCGGCACCGGAGGAATCGCTGAAAAAGGACGTCAATTCTGGCGGAACCTCGGCGGCTGTGGCCGGGACTTCCACTAATTTTGACCCCTTTGTGTTCTCCTCGCAGCTTATTGTTCCACCTAGCTTTGTATCATCAGCAAACTTGGATACATTATACTCGGTCACTTCATCTAGGTCATTAATATAGATTGTAAATAGCTGAGGCCCCAGCATTGATCCTTGCGGCACCCCACTAGTTACAGCCTGCCAACCTGAAAATGACCCTTTCCCTCAACGACTATCTGTCCCACCTGTGACAGAGACTGTGGTCCTCGTATTGGACTGTGCAGCCACCTAAGAACTCATGTTAAGAGTGGAAGCAAGTCTTCCTCGATTCCGAGGGACTGCCTATGATGATGATGATATATCTATTTTATGAATAAAACACCTGCTGAGTTGAGGTTTCTGTTAATGTGTCTGGATCGATTTGTTGTTTGTGATGATCCGTTTGACTGACTGCAATGATGGGCCTGGATGTCCCCAATTTGCACACGGAGTCTTCAGGGCAAAAGAGAACTCCTTATCTTAAGTACCCTGTTCTCCAAAAATGTACGCCTTGCGGGGTCCTTTATTGTCCTGGTTTCTTGCTGACTTGTAGTCTCTAGAGAGAATTGTTTTTTTCCCCTCCGGCCAATCAATCCAGGGGCTCTTCTCTGAGATTTTATGAATTGTATCAATCCCTTTGTTTTAATGCATAAACAGGTCTGGCTCTCGACCGCAGAGATTGTTTTTAATTGGTGATGAGTCACCACCTGCCCCAGGCTGACACCTTTTCTCCCTTTGTCCAGTCAATCTCAAAAGCTTGTAATAAATCATTTTTAGTTTGTGGCCTCTTCCTGTGCCTTCTGTAAAGTGTGTAATCCTTACAGACCTCCCACTAGTTTTGGCCACATTGTATGTCCTTGTTTTCAATTTGATACCATCCCTTATTTCCTTAGTTAGCCACGGATGGATATCCCTTCTCTTTCAGTCTTTCCTTCTCATTGGGATATATTTTTGTTGCAAGTTATGAACTATCTCCTCAAATGTCTGCTACTGCTCATCAACCGTCCCATACTTTAATCTATTTTCCCAGTCCACTTTAACCAACTGTGTCTTCATATCTTTGTAGTCTCCTTTATTTAAGCTTAGGACACTGGTTTGAGAACCAACTTTGTCACCCTCCAAATGAGTTTGAAATTCAACCATGTTGTGGTCAGTCATTCCTAGAGGATTCTTTACTATGAAATCATTTATTAATCCTGTCTCATTACACAGTACCAGATCTAAGATAGCCTGCTGCCTGATTGATTCCGCAATGGACTGTTCAAGGCAACTATCCCGGATACACTCTATGAACTCTTCCTCAAGGCTACCCTGACCAATTTGCTTTGTCCAATCAATATGAAGGTTAAAATGATTATTGCCGTTTCTTTATTACAAGCCTCCATTATTTCTTGATTTATACTCCGTTCAACAGTGTAGCTACTGTTAGGAGGCCTATAGACTACGCCCACCAGCGTCTTTTTCCCCTTATTCTTTATCTCCACCCAAACTGATTCAATATCTTGATCCTCTGAGCCAATATCGTTTCTCACTAACACACTGATCTCACCCCACCACTTTTTCCTTTCTGTCTGTCCTTCCGAATTATCAAGGACGTGATTGCACTGGAGAGGGTGCAGAGGAGATTTACGAGGATGCTGCCTGGAATGGAGAATCTTAGCTATGAGGACAGATTGGATAGGCTGGGTTTGTTCTCCTTGGAACAGAGGAGGCTGAGGGGAGACCTCATTGAGGTGTATAAAATTTTGAGGGGCCTGGATGTAGTGGATAGCAAGGGCCTATTTCCCTTGGTGGAGGGGTCAATTATGAGGGGGCATAGGTTTAAGATGGTTGGTGGAAGGTTTAGAGGGGATTTGAGGGGAAGCTTCTTCATGCAGAGGGTTGTGGGGGTCTGGAACTTGCTGCCTGGAAGGGTGGTGGAGGCAGAAACCCTCACCACATTTAAAAGGTGCTTGGATGTGCACGTCAAGTGCCGTAACCTGCAAGGTTATGGACCTAGAGCTGGTAAGTGGGATTAGACTGGATAACCTCTTGTTGGCTGGCGCAGACACGATGGTAAGTACATCATGGAATATAATATGGCCAGAGTGATCTCCTGGACGAGTTTCAGTTGCTTGGATGGGTCGGAGAGGAATTTTCCCAGATTTCTTTCCCCAATTGGCCTGGGTTTTTGCCTCTCTCAGGAGATCGCATGGCTCCGGGTGGGGTGGAGTGTAAAATATTGCAATACATGGGGTATCGCAGTTGTGTGGGGCGGACTGGTTGGGCCAGATGCTCTTTACCTGTCCGCCATTGTTCATTGTTCATAGGTTTATATGTAACATTCAGGGCTGCTGACTGAGGGACGTGTGGATCTTTGTCGGCCGGCGCGGACACGATGGGCCGAAATGCCTTCTTCTGCGCTGTAAATTGCTATGTTTCTATATTTCTATGTCAATCATCCCAGACCCAGAACATCACTGTAGGAGTTCCTCAGGGCAGTGTCCTAAGCCCAACCATCTTCAGTGGCTTCATCAATGACCTTCCCTCCATCATAAGGTCAGAAGTGGGAATGTTCGCTGATAATTGCACAGTGTTCAGTTCCATTCGCAACTCCTCAGATAATGAAGCAGTGCAGGCCTGCATACAGCAAGACCTGGACAACATTTAGGCTTGGGCTGATAAGTGGCAAATAACATTCAAGCCACACAAGTGCCAGGCAATGACCATCTCCAACAAACGAGAGTCTAACCACCTCCCCTTAACATTCAATGGCATAACCGTCGCTAAATCCCTCACCATCAACATCCTGGGGATCACCATTGATCAGAAACTTAACTGGACCAACCACATAACTACTGTGTTACAAGATCAGGTCAGAGGCTGGGTATTCTGTGACGAGTGTCTCACCTCCTGACTCCCCAAAGCCTTTCCGCCATCTACAAGGCACAAGTCAGGAGTGTGATGGAATACTCTCCACTTGCCTGGATGAGTGCAGTTCCAACAACACTCAAGAAGCTCGACACCATCCAGGACAAAGCAGCCTGCTTAATCAGCACCCCACCCACCACCTTCAACATTCACTCCCTCCAGCACCAGCACACCGTGGCTGCAGTGTGTACCATCTACAAGATGCACTGCAGCAACTCACCAAGGCTTCTTCGGCAACACCTCCCAGACCCGCAACTTTTACCACCTAGAAGGACAAGAGCAGCAGGCGCATGGGAGCACCATCTCCTGCAGTTCCCCATCAAGTTACACACCATCCTGACTTGGAAATATATTGCTGTTCCTTGATCGTCGCTGGGTCAAAGTCCTGGAACTCCCTACCTAATAGCACTATGGGAGTACCTTCACCACACAGACTGCAGTGGTTCAAGAAAGCGGCTCACCCCTACTTTCTCGAGGGCAATTAGGGATGGGCAATAAATGCTGGCCTCGCAAGAGATGCCCACATCCCAGGAACGAATAATTTTTTTAAAAATCTTGGCATTGGCATAGTTTCTCCCTCAACCATTAACCCTGGAAGTGAATTCCACAGCTTTACAACTCTCTAGGTGAAGAAGATTCTCCTGTCCTTTGTTCAAAATCTCTTACTTTTAATCTTGTATCTGCGACCCCTTGTTCTTGACCCCTCAACAAGAGGAAACAGTCTTCTTGTCTATCCTGTCCCATCCTTTCTACTGTTGGATGAGAGGCAGACCTCCTCTCACCTGTCCTCTAAGCCTCGCCCGAAGCTTGTACCAGCCTCTGTTTGCTGGTAAACTTGTTAATGGATTGAAAGGGAGTTGACAGGAGATTCAGGTCTTTTGATCATCAATACAAAATGGAAGGATACTGCACTGGGCCATCTGGGACTTTATTGCTAACATTTAAAAGCCAGCTATAGTTCACCAGTTGGAGTTATGGCTGCAGCTAGCATGCCTTGCCAACAGAGCAGGGCCATGTTTTATTCCAAGCACCGCTGCAATGCCAGAAGATGACTGCATCACCCTGAGGCAAGATCGCACTGTAACCATGACATGCAGGAGTGTTTGGCAGCGAGGAATTTCATTGGGTGTCTCTATTGTTCGCCCTTATTGCCAGTACTGCTTGACTTTCAGGTATCACTTCTACAGTTCCATTTCAGTTGCACTGCAATTCAGCTTCTGATCTACACGTGGAGTCAGCCATTCAACAATATCAACAACAACTATCATTTATATAGCACGTTTAACATAGTAAAACATCCCAAGGCGCTTCACAGGAGCATTACCAAACAAATCTGACACTGAGCCACATAAGGAGATATTAGGACAGATGACCAAAAGCTTGGCCAAAGAGGTAGGTTTTAAAGGATGTCTTAAAGGAGAAGAGACAGAAAGGTTTAGGGTGGGAATTCCAAAGCTTGGGGCCTAGACAGCTGAAGGCACGGCCGCCAATGGTGGAGCGGTGTTGCAGGCAAATCAATAGGTGTGTTTTGGTGTTTCCATTATCAAAGTTATATTTCTAGTCTGGTTGCAATTAGAATGAACTTTCATTGCTTTCTTGACATTAATCAGTGATGTTCCCTTTCTTACTTGCTGGCAGAACTTTCTGCAGACTTTGGCCTTCCCTCTGGAGCTACCTCCATAAGCATCTTCACTTGCCTCCCTTTCAAAACCAACCTTTGCAATTGTACCCTTCCAAATCCTCCACCACTCAGTCTGTCTCTCTCTCCCAAATCCCCCACCATTCAGTCTGTCCCTCTCTCCCAAATCCTCCACCATTCAGTCTGTCCCTCTCTCCCAAATCCTCCACCACTCAGTCTGTCCCTCTCTCCCAAATCCCCCACCACTCAGTCTGTCTCTCTCTCCCAAATCCTCCACCACTCAGTCTGTCTCTCTCTCCCAAATCCTCCACCACTCAGTCTGTCTCTCTCTCCCAAATCCTCCACCACTCAGTCTGTCTCTCTCTCCCAAATCCTCCACCACTCAGTTTGTCTCTCTCTCCCAAATCCCCCACCACTCAGTCTGTCCCTCTCTTCCAAATCCTCCACCACTCAGTCTGTCTCTCTCTCCCAAATCCTCCACCACTCAGTCTGTCCCTCTCTTCCAAATCCCCCACCACTCAGTCTGTCCCTCTCTCCCAAATCCTCCACCACTCAGTCTGTCTCTCTCTCCCAAATCCCCCACCACTCAGTCTGTCCCTCTCTCCCAAATCCTCCACCACTCAGTCTGTCTCTCTCTCCCAAATCCCCCACCACTCAGTCTGTCTCTCTCTCCCAAATCCCCCACCATTCAGTCTGTCCCTCTCTCCCAAATCCTCCACCACTCAGTCTGTCTCTCTCTCCCAAATCCCCCACCACTCAGTCTGTCTCTCTCTCCCAAATCCCCCACCATTCAGTCTGTCTCTCTCTCCCAAATCCTCCACCACTCAGTCTGTCTCTCTCTCTCTCCCAAATCTTCTGCCACCAGTCTGTCTCTCTCTCTCTCTCAAATCCTCTATTACTCGGTTTGTCTCTCTCCTACATGAAGCATCTTGGAATGTTTATTTACGTGCGTGGTGCTGTTCAAATGGAAGTTATTGTTGCTCCATATAAAAACTATACAAAATCAGACCACATAAACACTGTGTGTTTATCATCAATCTCAATCAACTGCAATTTGGGCTTTCATCAGTTTGTTGAAAGGATGAATCTTTGTTGTGTACACAATGAAAAACAGCAGCAGAGCAGAGAAAGGGCATTACATAAACAGTTCACCGACGGGGATCTTGTGAGCGATTTTCACCATGACCAACTGAGCATTTAGCAACATCTGCCAGAGCGTAGAAAGGGAAATCTGGTGGAGGGGATGCACTCATTTTACAGAACCCGCTGGAATTTCCTTCTATTGTTTTCAACGAACAGAGAACCCAGCAGGTTCTGTAAAGGGTTGCGTAGTCCTGCTTGCCAGACATTCCTTTTTGCAATCTGCGCAGGTTGATGTTGGATGCCCAAACAAGGGGAAAATCTACGCCCTTTGTGTTTCATGAGTACACAGCAGTGTGCATTCCTACATCCAAGAAACTTAAAAACCTTATTAGAACTGAACTTAGCAATCTATAAAAACGATGCCTTGATTCTCCCTGAGTTAGATCTGCCGTGTTCTTTCTTAGAAACAGACGGTCAATGAGCTCTTTGGAAATTCCAGAATCGCATCCAAGGAAAATAAACCATTCAGGAAAGGCCTTAATAACTCTCTGAGGCATTTGAATTTTGCTTCATGTCGTTAAGTTTTACAAGGAGAGTCTTTTCAGTGAACTGGCTGGTACTCAGCTGAGACTCGAAGAAGCTCGTGGTGGGGGGGGTTACTCAGCAACTCTCTTACACAGCACTGTTGGAATAATGATTGGTAAATGTCGCGATTCCGAGGGAATTTTCCGTTCTTCGTTTACCCACCAGAGCACAGACTTATCAGCATAAAACATATCCAACTGTGATACGCCAGTGTGATCTAACAGAAATCACTGATCAGCTACGGGTATGGCTATGCCGACACTGTTTTAGCCACATGCATTCATTTCAGTAGAAAAAACCTTACACATACTCACACATACAGATAAATGTGCTTCATGTTTGTATATTTACTTGACAAATATCTATCACCATTCAAGGAAATAAAGCACTCACAACATCAAAAAACATTTGCACACTTTGCTTTTCGACTTACCATTTTACCAACAAATGCACATAAAGGTTAAAGTTCACATGCATATGTCATACGAATATGAGTATTGAGATCACATGGCCAACAACGGTGTCTATTACTCATTTTTCTACTTACTAATCAGACTTGTAACTAGCCACATCTGGATTCCCAATCGGCCACATTTGGCTAGTGGTGAATGTATTGGACAAAACTGGAATACTCTAAGATCCTGTGAATAGTTAAATATATGTTGATGTACCGCTGTCCACAGACTCCTCTTCGGAAACCACATCTATGTTCTCTCTCTTTCCCACTCTCTTACAAACATAGGACCAGAACAGCAGCTTTTCCTCAGCAATGTGAAGTAGCTGCATGAGACGACATGATGATTACTCAGGGAGGGTAAGATTGAGAGCTGCAGCAAGATTGGTTAGTTTAGTTCTGCTGTGAGGCCCAACGGCCAAAGACCCTGAGCATATTTAAGCTGCAGTTTGCTCTTTAATTTAGAACCAAAATAAGAGAGCTTCAGTGACATATTCCAATATTATAAACCATAATTAATGACCAACAATAGCTAATGCGTGCTTCAGTAACTTGGACACAGCACAGCTGTTAATTCTATTAGCTTGTATGCTGTCCAATCCACAGCTTCCAATTTACATAGAACTTTCAGATCAGGATTTAAGTCCTGAATCTAAGGTGGCCATCAACCGGTCCAGGCAGCGGGCAGTCAAGGGGGCCGTTCAGCCTGACTGCCAGCCTCCCTTTCGCGGTTACATCCGAGCCAGGGTGTCCTTGGAGATGGAACAGGCGGTGTCTACCGGTACGCTCGCGGCCTTCCGCGAGAGGTGGGCGCCGGAGGGACTGGAGTGCATCATCACCCCCGGCAACCAAATTTGAATTTGAACCACGTAATGTTGAAAGTTTAATTTGTTTAAGTTTGTCGGTTTTAGTGCCCCCCCCCCCCCCTTTAATCAGGGGGCACTTAATTTAATGATTTATTGTTTTACAGATACAACAAAATAGTTGTAGGCCCTGAATGAAATGGATATATTTGAACATCCTTCCCAATCAACTCTCAGAATTTTTCAAGGCGACTGTATGCTTTGAGGCTTGTGTCTCAGGAGTCAGGGTAACTTGAAGTGCCCCCTCCCAAATAATAATTTATTAAATGTACTTCAGATGTTCAAGTTGAAGTATATGCTTTAATTTATGCAAAGAGTGTGGTACAATTTGTAATATTTTTTCACTTTAGTAGCAAATGAAATTGAACAGAAATGAATCTCTATTAGACAAATTGGCTACGATATTTACTGAGACCAGGTTTTGTAGTGGGGGGCCAGGATGGAGGATTTATGGTCAGGAATGGCGGAAGTTTTAATTCCATAGCGTGCGTGCTTTTTTTTTAAACAGATGCGCTGCCTGGAGGCCAGCCTCATTGACAGGCTTAGCCAACTGCCAGGTAGGGAATGCTCCCAAAAAGGCCGTAGCCCAGGAGCGATAAGTTTAGTGCATGTTGGGAGTAGAGATCGCTGGGGGTAGGTGCAGCATGGTTGTGAGGGTCAGGGTGATTGTGGGGGGGTTGGAAGATTGGGGGAATCAGTTAGAGATCTGTGGGGGATCGGAGATTGGGTACAGAGATGGGAGGTCGCAGAGAGTTCAAAATGGGGATCGACAAGAGATCAGAGGCGGGGTCGGGGAGAGATTGGACAGGGGTTCAGAGATCTGTGGCAGAGATCGGGGCTCGGGGAGAGATCGGGGAGTCGGAGATTGGGGACAGAGATCAGGGTTTGGGGAGAGATTGGGGAGTTAGAGATTGGGGACAGAGATCGGGGCACGGGGAGAGATTGGGGAGAGAGATGGGGAGTTAGGGGAAGAGTCAGAGATCGGTGGGGCGGGACGGGTAGAGATCGAAGTGGGGTCGGAGATGGGGGGCCAGTGATCGTGGGGGTTTTGGTGATGGGGAGTTTGGTGATGGGGGGTTTGGGGATAGGGGGGTTTGGTGATGGAGGGGTTTGGGAATGGGGGGGTTTGAGGATGGGGAGATTTGGGAATGGGGGGATTTGGTGATGGGGGGATTTGGGGATGGGGGAGTTTGGGGATGGGGGGGTTTGGTGATGGGGGGGTTTGGGGATGGGGGGTTTGGTGATGGGGGGGTTTGGTGATGCGGGGGTTCGGGGATGGGGGAGTTTGGTGATGGGGGGTTTGGGGATAGGGTTTTAGGGATGGGGGAGTTTGGGGATGGGCGGTTTGGGGATGGGGGTTTGGGGATGGGGGGTTTTGGGGATGGGGGGTTTGGGGATGGGGGAGTTTGGGGATGGGCGGTTTGGGGATGGGGGTTTGGGGATGGGGGTTTTGGGGATGGGGGAGTTTGGGGATGGGGGTTTGGGGATGGGGGGGTTTGGTGATGAGGGGGTTTGGGGATGGGTGGTTTGGGGATGGGGGGGTTTGGGAATGGGGTTTTTTGGGATGGGGGAGTTTGGGGATGGGGGTTTTGGGATGGGCGGTTTGGGGATGGGGGTTTGGGGATGGGGGGTTTTGGGGATGGGGGGTTTGGGGATGGGGGAGTTTGGGGATGGGCGGTTTGGGGATGGGGGTTTGGGGATGGGGGTTTTGGGGATGGGGGAGTTTGGGGATGGGGGTTTGGGGATGGGGGGGTTTGGTGATGAGGGGGTTTGGGGATGGGTGGTTTGGGGATGGGGGTTTGGGGATGGGGGGGTTTGGGGATGGGGGGGTTTGGGAATGGGGGTTTTTGGGATGGGGGAGTTTGGGGATGGGCGGTTTGGGGATGGGGGTTTGGGGATGGGGGGTTTTGGGGATGGGGGAGTTTGGGGATGGGGGTTTGGGGATGGGGGGGTTTGGTGATGGGGGGGTTTGGTGATGAGGGCGTTTGGGGATGGGTGGTTTGGGGATGGGGGTTTGGAGATGGGGGTTTGGGGATGGGGGGGTTTGGGGATGGGGGGGTTTGGGGATGGGGGGTTTGGTGATGGGGGTTTGGTGATGGGGGTTTGGGGATGGGGGGTTTGGTGATGGGGGTTTGGGGATGGGGGGTTTGGTGACGGGGAGATTTGGTGATGGGGAGGTTTGGTGATGGGTGTTTGGGGATGGGGGGGTTTGGTGATGGGGGTTTGGTGATGCGGGTTTGGGGATGGGGGGGTTTGGTGATGGGGGATTTGGTGATGGGGGTTTGGGGATGGGGGGTTTGGGGATGGGGGGTTTGATGATGGGGGGATTTGGTGATGGGGAGGTTTGGTGATGGGGGTTTGGGGATGGGGGGTTTGGTGATGGGGGGATTTGGTGATGGGGAGGTTTGGTGATGGGGTTTGGGGATGGGGGGGTTTGGTGATGGGGGATTTGGTGATGGGGGTTTGGGGATGGGGGGTTTGGGGATGGGGGTGTTTGGTGATGGGGGGGTTTGGGGATGGGGGGTTTGGTGATGGGAAGGTTTGGGGATGGGGGAGTTTGGTGATGGTGGGGTTTGAGGATGATCTTGGAGGTGGTAGGTTGCTTACAGGTTAGCTGTTGGGCCTGGGGGCAACACTCCTGCTCCTCCTGACCCACAAGCAGTGCTGTAAAGGCACTTACCTGATGAATCCAGCCTTTCTCGCCTCCGGGAAGCCCGCCAACTGTGGATAAAAATAGAAATCCTGTTAAATTGAAGGCACGCAGCCTGCTTAAAAATTTTCAAGATTTTTACCATTTTAGCTTCCCACCCGACTCAAACCATTCACTTTTGGGGGTTAAAAATACCTCGACTCTCTATTCTAGCAAACTGATTCCCAAACAGTGCCTGGTTTTGTAGCATTGTCCTTAAACATTTATGTATGACGTTCGAACTCAAAGCGACTGAATTCCTCAGACTGTATTGCTTAGGGTTTCCTGTTTATTCTCTTCACCCCAGTGTTGACTAGTGTGTCACTCGAACCTTACTTTGGCCAAATTATTACATGTACATAGAAGGCACAGATTATTTGCACATGTGCACAAGGAGAAAGTGAAATAAAGTGTGTTTGTCCCGTGGAAGACTGATGGACAGTTACACCACCATCCTTTTATGTTGTTACTTATGCCGGCAACATATACAGCAGTGTAATTATAGCTAACTGTGTAAACTTCCTGTATTAAGGGCTCAGTCAATCAAAACATGCAAATCTAACCCTCGCAGATTTGACCCACATTGTCCCTTCACATCCAGCCCATCTTCTTCAGCTGGGAGCGTGGGATGCTCAAGCCCACAACATCTCTCGAAATGCTTGTAACTACAATGAAACAATTCTTTTCTGTAAATTATTTTCCTTCTTTTGGGTCACAGTACACACAGGGTTGAATCTGGTTACTAGCTAATATTTGCAGAGAGTGTACATTATGCTGAAGATGCTAATATTTTACCCTGTGGAACAGAAGCAGTTTAATATGCTAATGCCTGTTGAGTGCAGGGCCATTTGAGTCAGTGGGATAGATCTTGAGTTAGTGCGCTGGTGTAAAACAGGCGATAGCCAATCAGCAGCCCATTTTACATTTCTCCTGATATTTATTTTCATTAACTTCAATTTGTAGTGTATGTAGGCACCTTTAGTAATGACTCCACGAGGCAGGGTATGATACTTAAACTGTGTAGACCTGTAGTCCTTTATTTGCAGCTCCTGAGTGCTGACAACAAGCTGTGAGTTCCTTTTTATACTGGGTTACCTGCAGTGCACAGTAACCCTTAGGTCTCCAGCAGTAGCACCCTCTGGTGTACAGATAAGGTGTGCACAGTGTAAGGGTACATTCAGTGTTGCATAACAGTGTTACAGACATCACACAGTAAACAGGCATGCATACACAACACAATTGAAATAAAAATCAGTTCAGATGAAAATTGGGATGCCAGTTCGCCGTCATCCCAACCACAAATGTTGGTTGGCGAACCGACCTCTACCTTGCGAAGGTTTAATGCCAACTCTCTGATACACCTTCCTACCACTATCAATATCAATCCAGAATTTCTCAGACTGTCACTGACCTCATCTCCTCTAGAGATCTTCCCTCCATGGCCTCCAACCTCATAGTCCCCCAACCCTGCAACAGCCCGCTTCTACCTCCTTCCCAAGATCCACAAACAGGACTGCTCTGGTGGACCCATCGTTTCAGCCTGTTCTTGCCCCACAAAACTGATTTCTTCCCTTGTCCTGTCTCTTCCCACCTACATCCACGACTCTTCCGACGCCCTCCGCCACTTTAAGAATTTCCAGTTTCCTGCTCCGAACCGGCTACTCTTCACTATGGACGTCCAATCCTGCTACACCCCCAGCCCCCACCAGGATGGCCTGAGGGCGCTCCGCCTGTTCCTTGACCAGAGGCCCAACCAGTTCCCATCCACCACCACTCTCCTCTGCCTGGCTGAACTTGCTCTCACATTGAACAAGTTCTCCTTTGACTCCACTCACCTTTTCCAAATTAAAGGTGTTGCTACGGGAACTCACATGGACCTTTTTGTGGGATATGTGGAATGTTCTTTGTTCCAGACCTACTCAGGTCCCCACCCTCACCTCTTTTTCCAGTACACTGATGACTGTATCGATGTCATTACCTACGCCCACCCCAACTTTGGTTCCAATTTCCACCCTTCCCTCACCTTCACATGGTACACCCCCGACACTTCCCTTCCCTTTCCTTGACTTCTCTGTCTCCATTTCTGTGGATAGGCTATTGACCACCATCCACTACAAGCCCAATGACTCCCACATCTATCTCCCACCCAGCTTCTTGTAAGGACTCGATTCCATCTTTCCAGTTTCTTCATCTCCGTCGCATCTGTTCTGACAATGCCACCTTCTATACATTGCTTCTAATATGTCTTCCTTTTGAAATGGGCTTATGGTAATAAGTAGCCATGTAACAAATAAACAACCATGTTTACAAAAGCAAAGTGCTGCAGATGCTGGAATCTGAAAAGAAACAGAAAATGCTGGAAATCTCAGTAGGTCAGGCAGCATCTGTGGAGAGAAACAGATTTAACGTTTCAGGTCTGTAACCCTTCGTCAGAACTGGAAAAGTTCGAGATGTAACAGATTTTAAAGGAAGTGCAGGAGCAGTGAAAGGGGGAGGGGAGGGGAGGAAAGAACAAAAATAAAGTCTGTGATAGGTTGGGAGGCAGAAGAGATTTAAGAGATGTAATGTCTGTAAGCTTGTAATGTTTGCAGCGCCATACTGTGGATGTGGACGTATTGTGTACTGCAACTACAGAGTTAATAATTAAACAGAAGCAGGAAGTTCCGGAGACTTCCGAGAACTGCTTGCCATGTTAGAAAGCTGTGTGTACTGTGCTATGTGAATATATCATATTTGGTGGCGAGATGGGATTTTTTGGATGATTTAAAGCTGAAATTTTGTTGGTGAAGGATTCAGCTAGCCGACAGAGAGACTTTGGAAGCTTCTCTGTCTTTGGAAAAAGCTACAAAGTCCGAGGTAAAAAAACAAGTACACTAGTTTAAACTGCAGAGTTTAAAATGGCAGCATCGATAGCAGTAATGGGACAGTTGGGTGAATATAAACACGACCAGGAAAGGTTTAAGGCGTATGTGGACCGGCTAGAAATGCATTTCACTGCAAGTAATATAATCGAAGTTCCAGAGAATGCAGATCAGAACCGGGCTGTGTTGGAACAGAAGCGAGCTATCTTCTTATCTATAGCTGGACCTGAATTGTATGAAATGCTGGTAAATCTGCTTGTGCGTGACGAGCCAAAGGACACAACGCTTAAAGAGATTTTAATGAAGCTGGAGCAGCACTATAACCCCAAACCGTTCGAAATTGCTGAAAGCTATCGTTTCAGTATACAAAATCAAAAGGCTGATGAAAGTATCAGTGATTACATTGTAGCATTAAAAAAGCTATCTATTCACTGTCATTTCTGAAACTTTCAAAACCGAGCATTGCGAGATCGTTTTGTTTGTGGGGTGAAAAATGATGCGATCGGAAGAAAGTTATTGACATGACTTGGCTTTTGAGATTGCTTGTCAGACAGCGAGGTCGATGGGCATGGCCGATCCATATTCCCGAGAATTTCATAATAATAACGATCGTCAGTCAACTGAGGTGAATCGTCCGCGGTGGGGGTCCAAAGTCTCAGAAATTGGAAATTCTAACAGAGCACCAAAGTTGTGCTATAGGTGTCTGGGACAACACATTGCTCAAAGTTGTCCATATGTGAAGGCAGAGTGTTTCTTCTGCAGAAAGACTGGGCATCTTGCGAAGGCATGCCGACTGAAGGGTAAACCAGCTTTAAAAGCTATGAGTCCAGCGTTCAAAGGTATGAGTAGAAATCCCCAGAGACTACATAGGATGGAAGAACAACAGGACATGGAGATGCTAGAGTTACAAGTCATCAGGAGCACAAGGTTAATGGACAGCGATTCGAAAAGTGTCAAAATCCACATAGATGTTGCAGGATTCAAGATACCAATGGAACTCGACACAGGTGCATCTGTGAGTGTAGTACCGGAGTCGCATGATTTCCCATTGGAGAAAGCCAAGATAGAGCTGCGAGGCTACTCGGGAGAGAACATTCCTGCGGTAGGTCGTATCACCGTACCGGTGAAATACAAGGTAATTTCAGAACTTGCCTCTAATAGTAGTGAAAGGAGACAAGCCTGCCTTACAAGGAAGAAATTGGTTGAGATCACTGAAGCTGGATTGGAGTGAGATTTTCTGTGTTGAAACGAGATTTGCATCAACGGATGAGGTTATCAAAAAGTATCCGAAGGTGTTCTGCGAAACGGGCAGTCCGATCCAAGGCTTCAAGGCAAGTGTCAGGTTATAGAAGGATGCTAGATCGGTTTACTGCAAGCCACGTTCTGTACCATATGCACTCAAGGAGAAAGTTGAGCAAGAACTCAAAAGACTAGAGACTGAGAACAGTATTTCTAAGATAGATCGATGTAATTGGGCTCCACCCATTGTTGTTGTACCTAAGTCCGATGGTAAGGTAAGATTGTGTGGTGATTATAAAGTAACCGTAAACCAGGTTCTAGAGGGTAATATCCCAACTACATTGCCGAATATAGAAGATTTGTTCACAACACTGACAGGTGGTCAGATTTTCTCAAAACTGGAACTTACGAATGCCTACTTACAGCTTGAACTAGATGAGGAGTCCAAGTCATGTTTGACTATAAATACTCATCTAGGCCTGTATCAATTTAATAGGCTACCGTTTGGAGTGTCTTCCACCCCTGCCATATTCCAAGGGGTGATGAACCAGATTTTGCAAGGTATTGAAGGGGTAGTATGTTATTTAGATGGCATACTAATTTCAGCACCAAATAGGCAAATTCATAATAACATATTGAATTAAGTCCTCAAACGGCTAGAGAAGCACAGAGTACGAGTGTCTGCTCGTAAGTGTGAGTTATTTCAAAACTCAGTGGAGTACTTCGGGTACAGAGTCGACAAAGATGGTTTACATCCAACCAAGGGAAAACTGGATGCAATCAGAAATGCACCGACTCCCAAGAACTTTGTTCATTCTTGGGTCTTTTGAACTATTATGGGAAGTTCCTACCAAATTGGACTACAGTATTAAATCCACTGAATGAACTATTGAAAAAACAGGTCTATTGGAAGTGGTCAAAAGAACGCGATACAGCATTCAAAGAGTGTAAAAGCAAATTGGTAGAGAGCACCATGTTAGTTCACTATGACATATCTAAGGAAATTAAGCTAGCATGTGATGCCACTCCGTATGGAGTTGAGGCAGTAATCTCTCATGTATCACGTAGTGGGGAGGAGAGTCCAATTGCTTTTGCTTCACGCACTCTCAGTGCCAGTGAGAGTAATTATGCGCAAATTGAAAGGGAAGCTTTGGCATTAACTTTTGGGGTCAAGAAGTTCCACAAATACTTGTTTGGTCGTAAGTTAACATCGTTACGGACCATAAACCCCTAACAGCAATCCTCCATCCAAAGTCCCCAGTTCCAACATTAGCTGCAGCCCGAATGCTTGATTTTGTCAGCATATACATATGATATTGAATACAGACAATCAGCTGATCACAGTAATGCTGATGCAATGTCTAGATTGCCTTCCCCATCACAAGTTACACTGGATAGGGAAGACGTGTTCTATTTTTCATACATTGATGAACTGCCAGTCACAGCTGAAGAGATTGGTAGAGCAACCAAACATGACCCAGTGATGTCAAAGGTGTATGATTATATTGCAAATGGATGGCCAAACCAGGTAACAGATAAAGATATTCATCCATTTTTCATTTGAAGGAATGAATTATCAGTCAATAAAGATTGTATCATGTGGGGTGCAAGAGTGGTTATACCAAATAAATTCAGGTCCAAATTATTAAGAGACCTCCATGACCAGCGCCTGGGAATGTGCTTGACCAAGAGTTTTGCACGCAGTTATTTATGGTGGCCAGGTCTTGATAAAAGATATAGAGTACATCGTGAGTCAGTGTATGACATGTCAATCGGTAAGCAAGCAACCACCACCAGTACCATTACAGCCATGGAAATGGCCTCCCAGGGTGTGGCATAGGCTACATATTGATTTTGCTGATTTAGAAGGACAACAATTGTTCATTATGATTGATAGCCATTCGAAGTGGGTCGAGGTGTTTCCAATGTGGAAAATAACAACAAGTAAAACATTGGACGTTTTGTGAAGTTTGTTTTCTTCATTTAGCCTCTCAGAAGAAATTGTTTTGGATAATGGACCACAATTTAGTTCAGAAGAATTTGCACAGTTCACGAGCAAAAATGGTGTGAAACACACCAAGGTTCCACCATACCACCCTGCCTCGAATGGTGCAGCAGAGCGCACTGTACAAATTGTAAAACGTGCCCTCATAAAACAAATGTTAGATCCAAATCCAAGGAAATGACAGTTGTCATTGGATCACAAATTGGCTAATTTTCTAATTACATATCGTAATACCCCTCACACGACTACTGGTAGAACACCAGCAGAGTTGTTTTTCAAACGACAGCCACGAACCAGATTCTCGTTGTTAAAACCAAACTTGGCACAGTCTGTAGAAGAGACACAATTAAGACAGAAAGAGAATCATGATAGAGGTAGAGTAAAAGAGAGAAGTGTGAAATTAAACCAGAAGGTGAGAGTGAAGAACCATCACCATAAATTGTTAAAGTGGTTACCAGGAAGAGTGGTGAAGATATGTGGTCCTCGCACATATTTGGTCAAGATGGTTGATCATGGACAGCTTAATTTGTTCACATTGATCATATTTTACCTACAGACATGGAAGGAGTTGAAGGTGGGAATGATTCAATTAATCCTGACTCATCAGATAGTTTTGATATACCAGTAGCATATCCTACATCTAGTGTACTGGAAACAAATCCAGGAGAGAATCAGAATGTAAGTCTGAGTCCGAGTCCGAAACAGCCTGAAGTTAGAGTGAGTTCAAATGAAAATCAAGGAAATTCCATGGAGGAAAACGTTCCTCAGGATGAGCCTCGAATGAGTTTAGATTCAACACCATATTTGGAAGGTTCTGTTCGAGAGCGAAGATATCTTCTTCAAAACAGAAAACAAGTGGTTAAGTTAAATTTGTAAATATGGAAAAAATAAGTCTATATCCTGTGTTATGTATAAACATGCAAATTATATGATGTTTGTTATAATAACTTCTTCATTAAGGAGGGAGAAGTGTAATGTCTGTAAGCTTGTAATGTTTGCAGCTCCACACTGTGGATGTGGATGCATTGTGTACTGTAACTATAGAGTTAATAATTAAACAGAAGCGGGAAGTTCCGGAGACTTCCGAGAGCTGCCTGCCATGTTAGAACACTGTGTGTGCTTGTGCTCTGTGAATATATCACAAGAGACAAAAGGGATGATGGGCACCATAAGGCTGAGTACTATGAGCTAAAACTGATGTGACCGTAGTCTCTTTAATACAACTCCAGAGTGCCTGAGCAGCATGGCAGACGACAACCTTTTATACTCCCTTGCACGAGGTGTGCAGGTGACCCTTGGGCCTCCAACAGTTGCGGCCTCTGGTGGCAAGTCTCACACAATTACAATGTTTACATACACAACATCACTCTCCCCCCCCCAAAGTCTTTGATACAAATTATTTACAAGTCGAGACGATCCGGGGCCCTATGCTCCCTGGTTGATCGTCTGAGTTCAAACCCTGGCATGGATGAGTTGGTCGGACCATTGCTGCACTACGACATGGCTGGTCTGACATTGGGAATGGTGGGTTCATCTTCTTGATTGACAGCAAGATCAGTTGCTGGTTGGGTGTGTGTTGGTGGATCGATGATGGTGATGTCCTCTTCAGGTTGTTCCTGGTTGTCAGTGAACCGCAGTTTGGTCTGATCCAAATGCTTTCTGCACGTTTGTCCATTCAATAGTTTGACTATAAACACTCTATTCCCCTCCTTGGCCAAGACAGTGCCAGCGATCCATTTAGGACCATGACCATAATTAAGGACAAACACAGGGTCGTTAACATCAATGTCACGCGATACAGCCACGTGATCGTGGTACATGTTTTGCCGGTGATGCCGGGTTTCCACATGATCATTTATATCCGGGTGGACTAGGGAAAGCCTGGTTTTGAGTGCTCTCTTCATTAACAATTCTGCAGGGTGAACCCCAGTGAGCGAGTGGGGTTGTGTCCGGTAGTTGAGCAGAACCCGAGATAAGCGGGTCTGCAAGGAGCATTCCGTCGCGCATTTCAAGCTCTGCTTAATAGTTTGGACTGCCCGTTCCGCTTGACTGTTGGATGCGGGCTTGAACGGGGCAGACCTGACATGTTTGATGCCATTGCGGGTCATAAACTCGTTGAATTCCGAACTGATGAAACACGGTCCATTGTCACTGACAAGGAAGTCGGGCAAGCCATGGGTGGCGAACATAGCCCGGAGGTTTTCAATGGTGGCAGTGGATGTGCTGGATGAACTGATTATGCATTCAATCCATTTAGAGTATGCGTCCACTACAACTAAAAACATCTTTCCGAGAAAGGGGCCAGCAAAATCTACGTGGATCCTGGACCATGGTTTGGAGGGCCATGACCACAGACTCAATGGAGCCTCCCTTGGTCATTGCTCAATTGTGAGCACGTGTTGCACTGGTGAACGCATGACTCTAAGTCCGAGTCAATGCCGGGCCACTAAACATGCGACCTGGCTATAGCCTTCATCATGACTATGCCTGGGTGGGTATTGTGTATGTCGCGTATAAACATTTCCCTGCCTTTTTTTGGCAAAACCACGCGATTATCCCATAAGAGACAATCCGACTGGATGGACATTTCATCTTTGCATCGGTGAAACGGCTTAATTTCATCTTGCATTTCCCCGGGAACGGCCGACCAGCTCCCATTGAGGATGCAACTTTTTACACGTGATAGCACAGGATCCTGGCTGGTCCAGGTCCTAATCTGGCGAGCAGTGATGGGTGACCCCTCACACTCAAAAGCATCCATGACCAGAAGCAAGTCTGCGGGCTGCGCCATTTCCACCTCGGTGGTGGGCAATGGTAGCTGACTGAGGGCATCAGCATAGTTCTCCGTGTCTGGTCTGTGGCGGATAACATAGTCATATGCGGACAATGTTAGTGCCCATCTTTGGATACGGGACGAAGCATTGGTGTTTATACCTTTGCTTTCTGAGAACAGCGAAATGAGCGGTTTGTGGTCGGTTTCAAGCTCAAACCGAAGTCCAAATAGGTATTGGTACATTTTGTACATCCCATATACACATGCTAACGTCTCTTTCTCGACCATACTATAGGCTCTTTCAGCCTTAGACAGACTTCTAGATGCGTATACAACCGATTGAAGTTTGCCTGATACATTGGTTTGCTGTAACACACAGCCGACCCCATACAAAGATGCATCACAAACTAGCACTAATCGTTTACACGGGTCATACAGTACAAGTAACTTATTAGAACAAAGTAGGTTTCTGGCCTTCTCAAAGGCTGTCTCTTGAGATTTACCCCAAACCCAGTCGTCACCCTTACGTAACAACATGTGCAACGGTTCCAGCAAAGTGCTTAACCCGGGTAGAAAGTTACCAAAATAGTTGAGGAATCCCAGGAATAAACGCAGCTCCATCAAATTCTGTGGTCTGGGTGCATTCTTGATGGTCTCTGTCTTTGAGTCTGTGCGTCTGATGCCGTCTGCCGCAATCTTTCTCCCAAAAAATTTGACATCTGGCGCCAGGAAAACACACTTGGAGTGTTTCAGCCTGAGTCCCACTCTGTCTAGTCAACTTAGAACCTCTCCCAGGTTGTGCAGGTGTTGGTGGAACATGGGAGTGCATGCTTTACAGATACACAACATCACTCCCCCCCAAAGTCAAAGTGAAAACTATTTACAAGGTGAGGTGGTGGGGAGCCTTTCTTTCCCTGGTGGACCGCCTCGGTACAAATGTCTGTTCTGGTGTGTTTGCCGTGCCCTCGCTGGGCTGGCATGTTGTTGGCCCTGCAGGGCTGTTGGGCGTGATGGGTTCGATTTCCTGGTCCGGCGTGGTGTCATTGATCCTTTGGGTGTGTGTTGTGGGCTCGAAAAAGGTGGTGTATGCTGTGGGTTGTTCAGGGCAGTCTGTGAACCGCAGCCTCGTTTGGTCCAGGTGCTGTCTGCAAATTTGTCCATTGTCTAGTTTGACTACAAACACCCTACTCTCTTCTTTAGCTATCACCGTGCCCGCAATCTACTTGGGACCATGTCCATAGTTTAGCACATACACAGGGTCATTCAGATCAATTTCCTGTGACACAGTGGCGTGACCATCGTTTACATTTTGTTGCTGTCGCTTGCTCTCTACCTGATCATGCAGGTTGGGGTGAACCAGCGAGAGTCTGGTTTTAAGTGTCCTTTTCATGAGTAGCTCAGCTGGGGGCACCCGTGAGTGAGTGGGGTCTCGTGTGGTAGCTGAGCAGTACTTGGGACAGGCGGTTTTGGAGTGAGCCTTCTGTGACTCAATTAAGGCTCTGTTTGATGGTTTGTACTGCCCGCTTTGCCTGCCCATTGGAGGCTGGTTTAAACGGGGCCGAGGTGACATGTTTGATCCCATTGTGGGTCATGAATTCTTTAAATTCGGCACTGGTGAAACATGGCCCGTTGTCACTGACCAGTAAGTCAGGCAGGCGGTGGGTGGCAAATATGGCCCTCAGCATTTTCAATGGTGGCTGTGGCGGTGCTTCCCGACATTATTTCACATACAATCCATTTTGAAAAAGCATCCACCACCAGGAACATTTTACCGAGAAACGGACCCACATAGTCGACATGTATCTTCGACCATGATCTGGAGGGCCAGGACCACAAATTTAGTGGTGCCTCTCTGGGCGCGTTGCTCAACTAAGCACACACGCTGCATTGTCATACACAGGACTCGAAGTCAGAGTCGATACCGGGCCACCACATGTGGGATCTGGCTATCGCTTTCATCATTACTATTCCCGGATGTGTGCTGTGGAGATCCGAGATGAATGTCTCCCTGCCCTTTTTGGGTAGCACTACGCGGTTACCCCACAACAGGCAGTCTTGCCTGAATGGACAGCTCGTCCTTTCACCGCTGGAACGGCTTGTTTAGCTCTTGCATTTCAACGGGGATGCTGGCCCAGCTCCCATGCTGTACACAGTTTTTTACTAGGGTCAGCAGAGGAACTTGGCTGGTCGAAGTCATAATCTGGCGGGCCGCGACAGGTGATTTATCATTTTCAAACGCTTCCATGACCATCAACAAGTCTACGGGCTGCGCCATCATCAACAAGTTTGCAGGCTGCGCCATTTCCACCCCCATGGTGGGCAATGGTAGCCGACTGAGAGCATCCGCACAGTTCTCGGTGCCTGGCCTGTGGTGGATGGTATAGTTATACGCTGATAGTGCGAGTGCCCACCTTTGTATGCAGGCTGAGTCATTAGTATTTACCACTTGTTTTCAGCGAACAGGGATATGAGGGGCTTGTGATCGGTTTCCAGCTCAAATTTGAGGCCAAACAGGTACTGATGCATTTTCTTTACCCCGAACACACACGCTAATGCTTCTTTCTCAATCATGCTGTAGGCTCTCTCGGCCTTAGACAAGCTCCTGGAAGCATAGGCGACAGGTTGCAACTTCCCCACAATGTTAGCTTGTTGTAGTACGCACCCAACTCCGTACGACGACGCATCACATGCTAGCACAAGTCTTTTACACAGGTTATACAATACAAGCAGCTTGTTGGAGCATAAAATGTTTCTGGCTTTCTCAAAAGCAATTACTTGGTTTTTTCCCTATAACCAGTTTTCACCTTTACATAATAACACTTGTAGGGGCTCTAAGAGGGTGCTTAACCCCAGTAGGAAGTTACCAAAATAGTTGAGGAGTCCTAGGAATGACCGCAGTTCCGTGACGTTCTGTGGCCTGGGCGCGTTCCTGATAGCCTCTGTCTTGGCATCTGTGGGTCGAATGCCATCCGCCGCGATCTTTCTCCCCAAAAACTCCACTTCTGTTGCCATGAAGACTCATTTCGACGTCTTCAGCTGCAGCCCTACATGATCCAGTCGCTGGAGCACCTCCTCCAGGTTTTGTAGGTACTCGATGGTGTCCCGACCCGTGACCAATATGTCGTCCTGAAAAACCACCGTGCATGGTACCGACTTGAATAGGCTCTCCATGTTTCTCTGGAAGATCGCTGCAGGCGACCGAATTCCAAACGGGCATCTTGTGCGTGTTAATGCAGGTGAGGCCCTTCGAAGACTCCTCCAGCTCCTGCATCATGTAGGCTGAAGTCAGGTCGAGCTTGGTGAAAGTCTTGCCTCCTGCCAGCGTCGCAAATAGGTCATCTGCCTTAGGTAGCGGGTATTGGTCCTGTAGCGAGAAACGATTAATAGTTACTTTATAATTGCCGCAAATCCTGGCCGTGCCATCACTTTTGAGTACTGGAAAAATCGAGCTGGCCCACTCGCTGAATTCCACTGGGGAGATGATGCCCTCGCGTTGCAGCCTGTCCAGCTCGATTTCCACTCTCTCCCTCATCATGTGAGGCACCGCTCGCGCCTTGTGGTGAATGGGTCGTGCCTCTGGGACCAAGTGGATCCGCACCTTCGCCTCGGAAAAGTTTCCAATGCCTTGCTCAAAAAGGGAAGGAAATTTGTGAAGAACCTGGGTACATGAGGCCTCATCGACATGTGATAGTGCTCGGATGTCATCCCAGTTCCAGCTGATTTTGTCCAGCCAGCTCCTTCCAAGCAGTGTGGGGCCACCGCCCGGGACAATCCAGAGTGGCAGTTCGTGCACCGTGCCCTGGTAGGTGACCTTGACCATGGCACTGCCCAGGACAGTGATAAGCTCTTTGGTGTACGTTCTCAGTTTCGTGTGGATGGGGCTCATGTTGAGTCTGAGTGCCTTGTTGCACCACAGTCTCTCAAACATCTTTTTACTCATGATGGATTGGCTTGCGCAAGTGTCCAGTTCCATGGCTACGGGTAAGCCATTCAATTTTACGTTTAGCATTATATGTGGACATTTCATTGACATGTGTGCACCCCGTGTACTTCAGCATCTGCCTCCTCTCTCTGAGGCTCGAAATTGCTTTGATCCACCATGGACCGATCTTCCTCTGCCATGTGGTGGTTAGTAGGTTTTGCAGAGCTTGCAGCTCGTTTGCAAGCTCGTTGGAGGTGCCCCATTGTTCCACAGCTCTTGCAAACATACCCTTTGAAGCGGCATGAATAGGCTGAATGGAAGCCTCCACAACGCCAACAAAATGTGAATTGCCTTGCATTCATTCTTTGTTGCGGACTCTGAGTCATCTGGGTCACCTGAGGCCTGCTGGCAGTTGCAGGCTCATTGTTTCTGCCCTGTACATTTCTGCTCGCAAACACAGTTCCAGTTAATTTATGAACATTGCTAGCACTTGTGTGCTGAAAGATTTGTTTGGTGTTATCTCTGGTGGACATAAACGCCTGTTCAATCACAATGGCCTTACTGAGGGTCGGTGTTTCTACAGTCTAAAGTTTTCGTAGGATGGTCTCGTGGCCAATGCCCAGTACAAATATGTCTCTGAGCATTTGCTCCAGGTAGCCATCAAACTCACATTGTCCTGCAAGTCACCTTAGCTCAGCGTCATAGCTCGCCACTTCCTGACCTTCAGATCGCTGGCACGTATAGAACCGATACCTCGCCATCAGCACGCTCTCCTTCGGGTTAAGATGCTCCCGAACCAGTGTACACAGCACCTCATATGACTTACCTGTGGGTTTCACTGGAGCCAGAAGATTCTTCATCAGGCTGTAGGTCGGTGCCCCACAGACCGTGAGGAGGGCCAATCTCCTTTTTGCAGCACTTCCTTCTCCTTCCAGCTCGTTGGCTACAAAGTACTGGTCTAACCATTCGACATAGGCTTCCCAGTCCTCACCCTCCGAGAACTTCTCCAGGATGCCCACAGTTTGCTGCATCTTTGCATTGGATTCGTGTACTCATCACCAGTTGTGTTCCTAACACAGATGAGACTGCACACAGGGAGGTTAAGGTAACAGTGACCTCAGTCTTTATTCAGACACTCCAAAGTGAGGAACAGGCCTTAGGGGCCGGCTTATATACAGTGCTCCCAAGGGATGCTGGGATCCCTTGGGACTTCAGGGAATGCGCTCCCTGGTGGCAGTACAGGGGAGTGCATGCTTTACAGATACACAACAGTAACGAGACTCGGCTGATCGTTACCTTGTAGTCTCCGCAGATTCTGACCGTGCTATCGCTTTTCAACTCCGGAACAATCGGACTGGCCCATTCATTGAACTCGACTGGCAATATGATTCCCTCTCGATGAAGTCTGTCCAGTTCGATCTCGACTTTCTCCCTCATCATATATGGAACCGCTCGAGCCTTGTGATGAATGGGCCTTGCATCGGGAACTAGTTGGATCTGCACCTAGCGCCTGTAAAGTTGACGATGCCTGGTTCAAATAGCGACAGAAACTTGCTCAGCACTTGTGTGCACGAGGCATCATCCACTGAAGATAGTGCTTTGATGTCGTCCCAGTTCCATCGAATCTTTCCCAGCCAATTTCTGCCGAATAACGTTGGGCCATCGCCTGGTACAATCTGCAGTGATAAATCATGCACACCTCCATTGTACGATACCTTAACTGCTGCACTGCCAATGACTGGTATGAGCTCTTTGGTGTAGGTGTGCAGCTTTGTCTGAATCGGGCTCAGTTTGGGTCTTTGTGGCTTGTTGCCCCACAGTTTCTCAAAAACCTTCTGGCTCATAATTGACTGACTCGCCCCTGTGTCCAACTCCATTGATACCGGAATGCCATTCAATTTGACTTTCAGCATGATAGGAGGGCCCTTGGTGGTGAAGGTGTGTACTCCATACACTTCTTCCTCGGGTTGAGTTGCCTCTCTTGTTTGTTCTGCGTGATTCGCACCGGATCGATCATCCTCTGCCCACTCTGCCACATGGTGAGTCGCAGCACACTTGTACATTCACTGGAGGTGCCCCATTGTTTCACAGCCTTTGAATCGACATTGATGGGCTCGATGATTACCCCGCAGCGCCAACATGGTGCTAATGGATTTTCATTCATGCCCGATGATGGACTCTGAGTCATCCTAGGTCTTGCAGCTGCAGACGTGTAGGCCCTGCCATATGCAGTACTGCTTGCTCGCGACTTTATTTTATGCACAGTACTTGCCAGTGAGCTTCGATGCTGGAAAGATATCTGTCTGGTATTATCGCTCGTGGATATGAATGCCTGGGCTATCGTGATGCCCTTGCTCAGGTCTAGGGATTCAGCGGACAGCAACTTGCGAAGAATGACCCCGTGGCAGATTCCAAACACAAAAAAGCCCCGCAGCATTTCCCCCAAAAATCCAGCAAATTCGCAAGTAACCCACAAGGCATCTCAGGTCGGCAACATAACTCGCCACGTCCTGGCCCTCGGAGTGGTGGTGCATGTAGAAGTGATACCTGGCCGTTAAAATGCTCTCCTTCGGCTTTAGGTGGTTCCGAACCAGCATACACAACTCTGTATATGTCTTCTCCACTGGTTTCTCCGATGCTAGCAGATTCTTGAGGTCGTATATTGTGGACCCACACACGGTGAGGAGAATCGCCCTGCGCTTGATCGCTTTGTCATCCCCATCCAGCTCGAAGTACTGATTGAGACGCTCAACGAAGGCTTCCCAATCATCACCCTCTACAAATCTCTCTAAAATACCAATGGCAGCCATGACCACGTGAAAGTTCGTAATCTGTTACTCGTCGCCAATTGTTAAGTATGGAAGAACTCCACAAGACTGAGTACTGTGAGCTAAAACTGATGTGACCTTAGTCTCTTTAATACAACTCCAGAGTGCCTGAGCAGCATGGCAGACAACCTTTTATACTCCCTTGCACGAGGTGTACAGGTGACCCTTGGGCCTCCAACAGTTGCGCCTTCTGGTGGCAAGTCTTACACAGTTACAATGTTACATACATAACAGGCACAAAAATGAGATGGTAATGGCACAAGTTAAGAAACAAATGATGGGGCCGAAATTCAGTGTCCCTGGAGGAACCGATAATGTGGGTTTTCGGCGGTCGATCGGAAAAATCGATCAGCCGTCTTGTTCCGGTGTATTGTTCTCCCCCCCCCCCGAGGCATATTCAGCTCGGAGCGGTGGGGGGGGGTGCAGTAGTGGTTCCAGCAGTGCGCACTTCTGCCGGAATTGGTGGCTTGAATCAGCAGTAAAGGGATTCGGCCCGTGGTGATGTCATCTGGGTGTGCACCGCTGCTAGGCGGCCACGCCACCCATTTTCATCAGTTAAAAGAGAGGTTTTTTTCGGCAGTGACCCCACCAGGTTTTTGTGTCGGTCCACTTTGCCGTGGCGATTTTTGGAGCAAAGTTTAACTTTGTTTTTGCCTGAATTGAAGCTGCTGAGTGGTGTTCAGGGATTTTGAGAGACTGCTGAGGACTTTCAGCTCTCAGTCTTTAGTGGTGGTCGGTGCTGCAGAGGACTTCTTGTCAGGGTGCAGCCTGAAAAAGAACGGGATCAGTGGTGGCAGGGGAACACCTGGTACACCTGGGCAGACGCAGGGCGGCACACAGGAGAAGGCGCACCGTCAGGAACGTCGAGAGAGGCAGTGGGCAAGGGAGGCAGCAGCCATGGCTGCCCAACAGAGAGAAAGGCCTGCAGATGTGCACAGACCTGCAGCTAGAGAGGGTGGCCAGGAGGGAGATGGCGTCAGGAGGAGGGTGAGGTATGCTGAGCCACCCCCCCCCGCCACCAAATAATGGACCAGGAGCCTTGCCAGAGGTGTCCGACAATCAGGAGGACCAGGGAGATGGGCATCATCCAGCTGCCAGGGAAGGGGAAGGAGGCCATACTCTCAAAGGGTCTACAGACCTCAGTTCTCCTTCCTCCAGCTCAGTGATGAGCAATGCCTGCGAAGGCTAAGATTAAGGAAAGACGTACTCAGGGAGGTCTGCATTGTCCTGCGCGAAGATCTCCTGCCTCACACAACGCTGAGGACCGCCCTGACCGTGGAGACCAAAGTCACCATCGCGTTGAATTTTTATGTCATGGGGTCTTTCCAGTCTGCCACTGCAAACATTGGCAACATCTCGCAATTCTCCACACATCGGTGCATCCAGCAGGCCACTGATGCACTCTACAGGAGAAGGGTGCAGTACATCTCCTTCCCCATGACAAGGGACAACAGGTGGCGAGGCAAGCCGGATTTGCCCGAATTGCAGGCTTCCTGAGGGTGCACGGTGCGATAGACTACACACACGTTGGGCTGAGGGCACCACAACATCACCCCGAGATCTTTGTGAACTGCAAGAGGTTCCACTCGCTGAATGTGCAGCTCGTGTGTGACTACCAGCGTCGGATCATGGCTTTTGATGTGAGGTATCCAGGCAGCAGCCATGATTCCTTCATTCTGCGCCAGACCAATGTGCCTGACCTCTTCACACGCCCAAATCAGGATTATGGTTGGCCCCTTGGAGACAAGGGATATCCCCTGTCCACTTGGCTGCTCACTCCACTTCGGAACCCCAGGATAGTGTTGGAGCGTGCATACAATGACGCTCATTGTGGCATCAGGTGCAGCATCGAGCAGTGCATAGGCATCCTTAATCAGAGGTTCCATTGCCTGGACCAGTCTGATGGTGCCTTGCAGTACTCTTCTTAACGGGTCTCCACATTTGTTGTGGTCTGCTGCATGCTGCACAACCTGGCCATCATGAGGGGCCAGCCGCTGGAGGTCGAACCAGCGGTACACCTGATGAGGAAGAGGAGGAGGAGGTGCAGGAGGAGGAGGAGGAGGATCCCTGTCGCCCCAGAGCTAGGAGACATCATCCCCATCGCAACCCTGCAAGGGCGGTACAGCTGCATCTCATAGCTGCTCGCTTCAGACAATCCCATCCACACATGACCCTTCAGCTCCCACTTTCAATAGTGATCACAATGAGTGCCTTCATGTACAATTGCCTACTCCCAAATAAGTGGCAAAAATAAAGATTTATCAAATTATCAAATTCAGTGCAAAAAAACATCAACAAAAGACTCCCATCAACTAATACCAAATAATCATGTCTTAGCCCTGTGCATGTCCTGATAATACCTCTTACGCGTGCCTACCCTCACACTACGCCTAAGTGTCTCCCCGGTGGCTGCATCATGGGTATCGGTTGTTGTGTGGGAGCTACAGCTATCCTTCTAGGACGCCCTCGATCACCTTTGGGCCTGGGAGGGCTGGGTACAGACTTTGCAGCTCCGTCCTGGGAGAGTTCAGTCTGGCTTGGCTTGGGTGGAACCATACATGGAGGCACTGGCGGTATGGGAGGTCTGGGGCCAGGAATGCGGTGATCCTGAGAGAGCACATCATCAGGATCCTGGTCCGAGGAGCCTGAGTCACTCACCGGAGGCGCCACATTACCACCACCACCAAGCTGAGAGAGGTCAGGTCGATGCTGTGGCACCGGAAGGTCCCCCGTGGCCTGTGTTGGACCCAGCCGCGAACGCAACACAGGTGCCTGGTGGCATCGAGCCGAGACTGCATGAGAGCAGCCAGAGTCTCAAAGCCAGCAGATATGGCAGCAGTTTGATGCTCCATGGCAGCAGTAAGATGCTCCGTGGCCTGTTGCCCAGAGAGCATAAGAACATTCTGAGCTTCCAGGGACGCGGCCATCCTCTCCAATCCAGCACCGATGCACTCGTTCCCTCGCGCCTGTGCCGAAATGGCAGCTGCCACATCTCCTGCAGGTTGCGGCATCACAGCTGGATCCACACGGACAATCTGGGAGTCCACCCTCGCCTGCACACTGGCACTGATGGGCTTCATGGTGTGCGCAGAGCTGTCAACTATGCGGGAGGTGGACTCTTCCACACTCCTGACCACTTCCGACAGCCTCTCTGGCACCCTTGTCATCTGGGAATGCATGGCCTCCACCCGTCTCTCGTAAACCGCTATGTCGATGGCATCAACCTCGTTGACAGAATTCCAGTGCGGCCTTGCCCCCCGGAGAGGGGGCACCTGAGGTTGCCTAGCCCTGTCACCATGCTGCAGCTCGCTAGTTCCTGGTGCAATACCCAGTACCTGCTTCCTCGTCTCACGCCAGCCATCCTTCAATCCAACTCCTTCCCCCCTTAGGGCCGAGCTGCAAACGCTGGCCTTTCAGCTGGCTCATTCGAAACACTTACTTGCAAGCTGAATTTCTCCGTGGGAATTCCACTCCAAATAAGACAGCCACACCCCTGAAAAATGTACTTTGGAAGGTACCTTAGCGCTGGAACCCACTTTTTCACTTTTGGAGCTGAATATGGATCGGGCCACCAGCGAAAAATTTCGGCGGGTAATGGCCCCAAAAAGTCGGGAGGAGTGCCAGGTTTCCAGTGATGCTGAATTTCGGCTCCGATGAGTCTAGATGGGGTGTGAATGGCGGAATCATCATCAGCCATAGGAAAGAGAAAAAAAAGGCAGGAGTTTGTAAAAAAAAAAAGAGAAAGAAAGGGAAAAGAAATATGGGCAGAGGTTGTGGTCTTTTGTGAGTTTGCTTTAGGTGGAGCAGAAGGTGTGACGTTGGGACGAGTGGCTAGTCATCTGCCTATTAACATTGAGATCATGTAGTGGCATGTGATATATCACTGGAGTGCAATGCCAAGGGCTCCTTGTTTGACCCCGATCCTTGCTATGTTTATGTAGCTATTTAGTTGTTAAAGGTATGCCCCAGTTCATGGGGGATGCAAGGTCCGCTTGCAGGAGTAGTCTGTGATAATAAATTGAAGAAAATATCTATTGTGAAAGCCAATGCTTTCCTGGCTGACCCACTAAGATGTACATTTAAGAGGTGCATGACCATAGTTTCCCCTCCCTCCCACATATTTTATGTCCCTAATGAATTCAGACAAGGTGGCAGCAGAGCGAAGAATGAGGGGAGATTCAGGCTGTGAGGCCTAATGCAGACTCACGGCCCAGATTGAAGTTTCCTCACACCCCTCCCCCCACCACCCAACTCGGCTGGAACCGTTGATGCACCTCCCCTCCCCATCGCACATGAATGGCAGTTGGGTTGTGGAAGGCCCTGTGAAGCAGTGGTAAAAGCCTGGAATTACCCCAGTGGAGGGAAAGGGCCTGTAACAGCCTCCAACTTGGGCTCAGCACTTACCTGCTGAAGATCTTAGTCTTGACTGAGGCCTTGAGTCAGTGCCTTGCTACAATCTACGTGGTCCCTTTAACATGCCTTGCCACCTTTTCTGGCGCAACAGCGGCCAGGATTTTCTTCCTTCGCACTGGCAGGCCCCGCTCGATGGCAGCATTCCTGCCGGGAGTGTGATGTGCACATTGAATGAACCCCAACCCGGGAAAATGGGTTAGATTTGGGGCACATTAACAGAGCATGTAGGTCTAGAATGTCAGATTCACAATCACAAAGGTGCGTTCACACTATAACTAATTTCACTGTGAAGTGGTTTCACTTCACGCCGAGGCTGGAAGTGATAACACGGATGCAACCTGAATCTGGATGCAGGGGTGACCTGATACTAGAACGCAGTTCAGTGAGACTCTCTGCATCTGGTAGTCTCACTCCGCTTTCCTTTGCAGTCAATTCAGGTCCGGAAGAAGAGCACAAGACCTTGGTTTGGCCCCTTCTAGAATATCATGTCCTTTTTTGATTCCTTCACATGATGGGGGATATCGAGGATCTAGAATAGGTCCAGGGGAAGCGCACTCGATTGATAACAGTTTAAGGGCCCTTAGTTATCAGGATGGCTTAGGGAACTGGGCCTTTTTAACTCTGGAAAAGATTGGGGGAGAAATTGGCCTCCGTTGCTCCTCCCGGGGCATTACCGGCTCTGTGACCGGGCGCGGCGGGAGTATCGACACCCACGAACTTCTCTTGCAGGTTAGCGGCAGCAGTAAACTCTAACGCCACGATCTCCTGCGCCCTGGAGATCGTGATGTCATCCGGTGCGCTGCGCCCCGGTACCACCCTGGATGTTAACTTCGCTTCTGCCCCCGTAGCACAGCCGGGCATGAACATTGGCAGCTACAGGAGATGTTGTAAGGTTGGCCGGATGCTTTTGGATTGGTAGTTAAATGGATGGCCGGTAATGCTGGTGAAAATGTTTTATTTAACACTCTGCTTTTTTTTCAAATTTTCTTCTGCCGCGACTGATCAGCCCTTACTCTGAATGCTTCGGGCTGATCGTTGTGGATCGCAAGTGCCATCGCTGAGCAGGGGATCATTTTAGTGCAGAGCCCGCAGTAATGGCCCTTCCCCTTAAGGGAGGTGTTATGTATGTAAACCTGTAAATACCTTGTTTAACCACCAGAGGGCTCATCCCCTGGAGTCCCAAGGGATCCCACAATCCCTTGGGAGTACCTGTACGTAAGGAGGCCTCACAAGCTGGAGAGGCACTCTGGAGACCTGAATAAAGGACTACGGTCACACATGACTTTGAGCTCACAGCATCTGGTCAGATTCTTTATGCAAGACGTAACAACTGGCGACGAGATACAGACAATGAACCCCACTGCAACAATGCAGAGAACCGTGGGCATCCTGGAGAAATTTTCAGAGGGAGGTGATTGGGAAACCTTTGTGGAGCGACTCGACCAATAATTCGTGGCCAACGAACTGGAAGGAGAAGCGAACGCTGCCAAACGAAGGGCGATCCTCCTCACCGTTTGCAGGGCACCAACGTATGGCCTCATGAAAAATCTGCTTGCTCCAGCGAAACCCACAGAAAAGTCGTGCACACTGATTTGTGCACACTGGTCCGAGAGCATTTGAACCTGAAGGAAAGTGTTCTGATGGCGAGGTACTGGTTCTACACGTACAAGAGGTCTGAAGGCCAGGAAGTGGCGAGCTATGTTGCTGAGCTAAGGCGCCTTGCAGGACATTGCGAATTTGAAGGACACTTGGAGCACATGCTCAGGGATTTCTTTGTACTTGGCATTGGCCATGAAGTAATACTTCACAAACTTTTGACTGTGGAGACCCCAACCTTGAGTAAAGCCATAGCGATAGCCCAGGCATTCATCGCCACCAGTGACAATACCAAACAAATCTCTCAGCATACAAGTGCTGTTGCAAGTACTGTGAACAAAGTAATGTTATTTTCAAATCATAACATACAGGGCAGGCCCCACATGCCTGTAGCTGCACATCCGCAGATGTCTCAGAGTCCACCATCAAGGGTGGTGAATGCAAGGCAATTAACACCTTGTTGGCACTGCGAAGGTGATCATCGTTTCCATTCATGCCGCTTCAAAGGATACATTTGCAAGGGCTGTGAAACAATGGGACATCTCCAATGTATGTGCAGGCGAGCTGCAAACCATGCTAATCTTGCAAACCACCATGTTGCAGAGGAGGACAGATCCATGGTGGATCATGACAAACCAGAGCCTCAGACTGAGGAGGCAGAGATATATGGGGTGCACACATTTACCACAAAGTGTCCCCCGATAATGCTGCAGGTTGAATTACATGGACTCCCGGTGTCCATGGAGCTGGACACGGGCGCGAGCCAGTCCATAATGAGCAAAAAGACTTTCGATAAATTGTGGTGCAGCAAGGCCTCAAGGCCAGTCCTGACTCCCATTCGCACTAAACTGAGAACGTAAACAAAGGAACTGATCCCCGTAATCGGCAGTGCTACCGTAAAGGTCTCCTACGATGGAGCGGTGCACAATTTACCACTCTGGGTGGTACCGGGCGATGGCCCCACGCTGTTCGGCAGGAGCTGGCTGGGAAAGATACGCTGGAACTGGGATGACATCCGAGCGCTCTCGTCCGTCGACGACACTTCATGTGCCCAGGTCTTAAACAAGTTCCCCTCGCTGTTCAAACTGGGCATTGGGAAGTTCCAAGGAGCAAAAGTGCAGATCCATTTGATTCCGGGGGTGCGACCCATCCATCACAAGGCGAGAGTAGTACCGTACATGATGAGAGAGAGGATGGAGATCAAGCTGGACCGACTGCAACGAGAGGGCATCATTTCGCCGATCGAATTCAACGAGTGGGCCAGTCCAATTGTTCCAGTCCTCAAGGGAGATGGCACCATCAGAATCTGTGGAGATTACAGAGTAACTATCAATTGTTTCTCCCCACAGGATCAATACCCGCTACCAAAGGCAGATGACCTGTTTGCGACGCTGGCGGGAGGAAAAAAGTTCACGAAACTGGACTTGACCTCGGCCTACATGATGCAGGAGCTGGAGGAATCATCGAAGGGTCTCACCTGTATCAACACGCATAAAGGTCTCTTCATTTGCAACAGATGCCCGTTTGGGATTCGATCAGCCGCGGCAATATTCCAGAGGAAGATGGAAAGCTTGCTGAAGTCGGTCCCGCGCACCATGGTCTTCCAGGACGACATCTTGGCTACAGGTCGGGACACCGTCGAGCACCTGCAGAACCTGGACGAGGTTCATAGTCGACTTAATCATGTGGGGCTCAGGTTAAAACACTCGAAGTGCATTTTTCTGGCACCTAAAGTGGAGTTCCTGGGGAGAAAATCGCGGCGGATGGCATCAGGCCCACCGATTCGAAGACGCTTCAAGAACGCACCGAGACCACAGAACGTGACGGAGCTGCAGTCGTTTCTGGGACTCCTGAACTACTTTGGTAACTTCTTACCGGGTCTGTTACACTGTTAGAACCACTGAATTAAGGAGATGAATGGGTATGGGGTAAAAGCCAAGAAAATGCCTTTGAAAAAACTAGGAAACTGTTATGTTCAAACAAATTGCTTGTGTTGTATGATCCATGTAAGCGTTTGTACTAGCATGTGATGCGTCGTCATACGGTGTCGGGTGTGTATTGCAACAAGCTAATGAATCTGGGAAATTGCAACTGGTTGCTTATGCAACCAGAAGTCTGTCTAAGGTGGAGAGGGCCTACCGTATGATCGAAAAAGAAGCGTTAGCGTGAGTTTATGGGGTAAAGAAAATGCATCAATATCTGTTTGGGCTGAAATTTGAATTGGAAACCGACCATAAGCCACTGATATCCCTCTTTTCTGAAAGTAAGGGGATAAATACGAATGCATCGGCCTGCATCCAGAGATGGGCGCTCACATTGTCCGCATACAACTATGCCATCCGCCACAGGCCAGGCACAGAAAACTGCGCCGATGCTCTCAGTAGGCTGCCATTGCCCAGCACAGGGGTGGAGATGGCAGAGCCCGCAGATTTAGTCATGGTAATTGAAGCATTCGAGAGTGAGCAATCACCCATTACCGCCCGATAGATTAGAACCTGGACGAACCAAAACCCCTTACTGTCCTTAGTAAAAAACTGTGTGCTCCACGGGAGTTGGTCTAGTGTCCCGTTAGAGGTGCAGGAAGAAATAAAGCTGTACCAGCGATGCAGAGATGAAATGTCTATACAGGCAGACTGCCTCTTGTGGGGTAATCGGGTAGTGGTGCCAAAATTAGCGATCTCTACAGCACCCACCCAGGCATTGTAATGATGAAAGCGATAGCCAGATCCCACGTGTGGTGGCCCGGTATCGATGCAGATTTAGATTCCTGCATGCATAGATGTAACACATGTTCTCAGTTAAGCAATACACCCAGGGAGGCGCCACTAAGTTTATGGTCTTGGCCCTCCAAACCATGGTCAGGGTCCATGTCGACTACGCAGGCCCATTCTTGGGAAAAATGTTCCGTGTGGTTGTCGATGCGTACTGCAAATGGATTGAATGTGAGATAATGTCGGCAAGCACATCCGCTGCCACCATTGAAAGCCTGCGGGCCATGTTTGCCACGCACGGCCTGCCTGATGTCCTTGTGAGTGACAATGAGCCATGCTTCACCAGTGCTGAGTTCAAAGAGTTCATGACCCGCAATGAGATCAAACATGTCACTTCTGCCCATTCAAACCAGCGTCCAATGGTCAGGCAGAGTGAGCAGTGCAAACAATCAAGCAGAGCTCGAAAAGGGTAACTGAAGGCTCACTGCAGACTCGCCTATCCCGAGTCCTGCTTAGTTACCGCACAAGACCCCACTCGCTCACTGGGGTTCCCCCTGCTGAACTGCTCATGAAAAGGGCAATTAAGACAAGGCTCTCAATAGTCCACCTTGATCTACACAAACAGGTAGAGAGCAGGTGGCTTCAACAGAATACATATCATGATCGCGCAAATATGTCATGCGAAATTGAGATTAATGATCCTGTATTTGTGTTAAACTACGGACAAGGTCCCAAGTGGCTTCCCGGCACTGTCGTGGCCAAAGAGGGGAGTAGGGTGTTTCAGGTCAAACTTTCAAATGGATTCACCTGCAGGAAACACTTGGACCAAACCAAACTCAGATTTACGGACTATCCAGAACAACCCACAATCGACTCTACCTTTTTCGACCTTCCAACACACACAGAAGTGGCAACCGACCCAGCGATTGATCACGAAGCAGAACCCATCACTTGCAACAGCCCAGCAGGACTCACCACACCCAACAGCCCAACAAGGCCAGCTGCGCAGCAGCCCAGCGAGGGCCCAACAAGCGACTCACCAAAATCAGCATTTGCACCAAGAAGATCAACCAGGGAAAGGAAGGCCCCAGATTGACTCACATTGTAAATAGTTACACTATTGACTTTGGGGGGCGGTGGAGGGGAGTGTTGTTATATATGTAAACCTGTAAATACCTTGTTTAACCACCAGAGGGCTCATCCCCTGGAGTCCCAAGGGATCCCACAATCCCTTGGGAGCAACTGTACATAAGGAGGCCTCACAGGCTGGAGAGACACTCTGGAGACCTCAATAAAGGACTACGGTCACACGTTACTTTGAGCTCACAGCATCTGGTCAGATTCTTTATGCAAGACAAAACAGGAGGGAAGGAGTATCTGATCCTGGCAGTGCTGTACTGGACATTTTGCAGCACTCTGCCACTACCGCCCCTCTTGTCTGGTTTAGCGCTCCAAGAGACGTGGTAGCGCTTGAGCCAGAAAGGCAGAGGAGAACTCAGTCTCTTCAGCATAGTTCTGAAAGCATAGAGTTTGGTAAAGTGCCAGGAAGTAGTTCTTTTCTGAGGAGAGTCATCAAACTCTGAAATGGGTTGCCAGTACATGTGGCGAGTATGGATTTACTAAAGGCTTCAAAAGGGAGCTGGACAAGTTCCTGACACTTGTAGAGTGTGATTACTTTGTAAAAAAACATTAGACTTTTTGCATCTTTATCTGATTTTCTAATCTAACATCTACAACCTATGAATGCTAACACTGTTTCATTCTAATGTGTTGCAGCTCTCAGACATGTGGCAGTTTGCATTTTACCCGGAACAGTTTGTGATTTACTAGACATTAGTAAAATACTTAAATTAGGATCCACCACATGGCAGATGTCTGCTTGGAGTTATAGTCCAACAATAAATGTTTGCAGAATGCTGCGTATGATTTACATAATATAACGGTCCCAGTAAGTTAATAATGTCTTGTGATCAACTATGTAAGAACTGGAATGAATATTGTTTCGACTGCTATATTTTTGAATGACTGAAAACTGAGGGGGATTATTTTTGGTGAAAGGGTGAAAACAGGCGCTAAATGGGCTCTGTATTAATAAGACATGTCTGTTTGAAAGTCTGGTTCTAGCACGCAATTTTGCTCCTAATTGCTGACTACCATAATTTGAACTTGCCTGGAGGTGCTACAAGTTTAGCACTCTAGACGCAATTTTCACAGTACTGCACAGGTTTTCGGATGCGGCACGAGAGGTTCTGGTGGAGAAGGTCCAGAGGAGGAGGGATCCACCACTCCCTCCTGTCCCTCTCTCCTATAGCAGTTAGTGCTGCTCTGTCTGGCCTCATGTCCTCCTTCCATTCCTTCTGCAGACCAAGGGGGACCCCTAGCAAGATGCCCATGACCAAGCACTCCCTTTCTCCTGGTGACTCCTATCATAGGCAGTCCCTCGAAAGCGAGGAAGATTTGCTTCCACTCTAAAAGTGAGTTCTCAGGTGAATGAACAGTCCGATGCGGGAATTACAGTCTCTGTAACAGGTGGGGCAGACAGTGGTTGAAGGAAAGGGTGGGTGGGGAGCCTGATTTGCAGCATGCTCCTTCCGCTGCCTGCGCTTGGTTTCTGCATGTTCTCGGCGATGAGACTCGAGGTGCTCAGCGCCCTCCCGGATGCTCTTCCTCCACTTTGGGCAGTCTTGGGCTAGGGACTCCAAAATGCCGGTGGGGATGTTACACTTTATCAAGGAGGCTTTGAGGGTGTCCTTGAAGTGTTTCCTCTGCCCACCTGGGGCTCACTTGCCATGTAGGAGTTCCCAGTAGAGCACTTGCTGAGGGAGTCTCATGTCAGGCATGCGGGCGATGTGGCCCGGCCACTGGAGCTGGTCGAGTGTGGCCAGTGCTTCAATGCTGGGGATGTTGACCTGGGCAAGGACATTGACTTTGGTGCATCTGTCCTCCCAATGGATTTGCAGAGACTTGCAGAGGCAGCGCTAGTAATACTTCTCCAGCACTTTTGAGGTGTTTGCTGTATATAGTCCACGTCTATGAGCCATATAGGAGGACAGGTATCACTACTGCCCTGTAGACCATAAGCTTGGTGCCAGATTTGCGGTCCTGGTCTTCAAACACTCTCTTCCTCAGGCGACCGAAGGCTGCACTGGCACACTGGAGGTGGTGTTCGACCTCGTCATCGACGTCTGCTCTTGCTGATAGTAGGCTCCCGAGGTAAGAAAAATGGTCCATGTTGTCCAAGACCAAGCCATGGATTTTGATGACCGAGGGGCAGTGCTGTGTGGCGGGATCAGGTTGGTGGAGGACCTTTGTCTTACGGATGTTTCGCGTAAGGCCCATACTTTTGTACGCCTTGGTGGAGGTGTTGATGATGGATTGGAGTTCAGCCTTTGAGTGTGCGCAGATGCAAGTATCTATAAGGTGTCCAATAAGGTAGAGTAGCACAGCACTCACTCTTATTAATTGAAGTCCTCAGAGAATTTCTAAAATAAATATTGATAGAGTGTTGGTGAAGTCTTAATGAAGTGTCCCAGAAAGTCTCCTGATGTGTTTCAAAAGTCCTCTTCAAACCTCCAGCATCAAGTGGACAGTTAAATAGCATTCAAAATTCTCTGCAATGACTAGTTTACTCCCAATCAGCTGGTCCCTGTTGGGAAAGGGCATTAGGTCAACTGCTAGCCACCAAAATACTGTGCAGCCTCGTTAATGAGCAGTAGCAAACAATTTAAGTGGCAATCAGCTGCTTAACGACCCTCCAGGTGGCCGTTCCTAATGCAAACTTCAACTCCTTTACCAAGATGGCGCCTTGCACTAAACATGGACTAAACCGGTGTTTCAGCTTAAGACCCCATCATGGCCACCTTGGAGGCTCTTTAGCACCTAAAGTATCCAGGGGAAATCATTCCCAGGGTGTCTATCAAAAAAGTCTTGCTACTAATCCATAATGCTGTGAAGTTACACTATTAAAAGTCCGTCGGTGGGGAATTTGTGAAAAGAACAGTCACGCTGTAATGTTTTATAAACACAACTTTTGTAACCTTATCCTGCCCAAGTAACCATGCTTCATTACTAAAGAGACATAAATTAACAACAAACTCTGCCTCTGTCTGACCACAAAACTGGTAAAAACTAAATTAAAAAAAGATTCCAAAGTTGGTTTCCAGATAAAACTAAAGCTGGCTTTATTTAGGACAGATTCTCAGTCTTTCATGTAACAGACTCAGCTTAATTATGTTTGAATGATTCTTATGTCAGGTATGTTTCTGGTCGCAAGTCTTAAATGCAATACTCAATCGTGTTAATGTGAGAGTTCAGGAATAAGCCGAATGATGATTAAGGACAGAATGTTGACGGGCAGAGTTGTGCAATGAGAGAAGCAGTGCTTGGTTGTGAGGAGGCCACAGCTTGCTTTCTGTGTGGGTTGTTGTTTATTTAGCTTCAAAGCTGCAGAACAAAGAAAAGATTTTGACTCCTGATAGCTGACATTATTTTAACTGCTGAAAACACTGAGACAAAAAGATCCTTCGGGACTTTGCCAGCTCTGTCGATGGTGTTATCCACTGAACCACTTTTTGGTGGTGGACACTGAAGTACATTCTGTGCCATTGTTTCTCTCGGAACTTGTTCCAAGTGATGTTCAATATGGAGATGGACAATTCAGCTGGCAACAACCCAGACAAGATTTTAAAAATTTTAGCTCAATTGATCCTACAAAATCCTCCTCTGGGGGACATCTGGTGGACTGATGCTCAATTTGGGAAAGCTGTCCCACTGACTAGTCAGGGAACAGCCTGACGTAGTTGTACTCACAGAATCATACCTATCAGCGAACACCTTGGACTCCTTCATCACCATCCATGGATCTTTCCTGCCACACCACCAAGATAGACCCAGCAGAGGTGGGGATACAATGGTTTACAGTCAGCTGGGAGTAGCCCTTAGAGTCCTCAATATTGACTTCGGACCCCATGACGTCTCATTGCTTCAGGGCAAAGAAGGTCAAGGAAACCTTCTGCTGAAATCTCCCACCTACCACTGTCAACTGAAGCATCAGTACCTCTCATAGGAAGGAACTTCAGAACAGGAGTAGGCCTGTTCTGCCATTTAATTAGATCGTGACTATCTGTATTTTAACCCCATCTACCCACCTTAGTTCCATGACCCTCAATACCCTTGACTATCACAAATCTATCATGTTGAACATTGCTTGGAGAAGTAAGGACACAAAATGTACTTCATTGTCCACCACCAGAAGGTGGCTCAGTCATACTAACAGAGACAGAGCTGGCAGAGTCCTGAAGAATATAGGTGGCAGACGGGACCTGCATCAAGTGTTGAGGTAACCAACACAAGGAAGTAACCAACTTGACCTTATCCTTGCCAACCTAGCTGTTGCAGATATGTTTATCTACAATGGTACTGACTGGAGCGACCACCGCAGAGTCCGTGTGAAGACACCCTCCATCATGTAGTATGGCACTATCACTGTGGTAAGTGGGATAGACTAAGGATAGACTAAGGACAGATCTAGCAATCCAGAATTGGGTGTCCATTAGGCACTGAGAGCCATCAGCAGAATTATATACCATCACAATCTGTAACTTTATGGATTTGCGCATTCCACACTCCTCCATTTCCAACTCCATCAAGCCAAGAGACCAAACCTGGTTCAATGTGCAGTGTAAAAGGCCATATCTTAAGCAACAATGGGCATACCTTAGGATTAGCAGATTGTAGACAGAGCTAAATGGGCCCACAACCAACGGATCAGAGCCAAGCACTGGAACCCTACAAGATCCAGTCAAGAATGGTTGTGGACAACTGAGCAATAGAGAGAATACAGCTCAGATTCGCTAGGATACTGCCTGGTATAAGGAAATACAAAAACAAAGAAGTACTTGAAAAACTGTGGCTGTTTTGTTAGAACAGGGGATATTATGGGGTGATATGATAGAGGTATTTAAAATAATGAAGGGATGGATTGGAGTAGAGAGACCGTTTCCAATGATTGAGAGATCTACAATAAGGAGATATAGATGTAAGATTAAATGTAAGTGATTTAGGACAGAAAGCAGGAAAACCTTTTTTACAGCGAGTTGTGAGGTCAGAAAATGCACTACTGGAGTTGGTGGCATTTAAGAATGGGATAAATAGAGAGTTAAAGAAAGGGGATAAGGAACTTGAGATTAGGATTACTGTTCATGTGGAGGAGAAACACCATGCAAACTTGTGGAACCAAATGGCCTAGTTTCATGTAATTCTAGGTGGCGGAGTCGAGGCCAGTGACCTCTGCTTTTGACCCCACCAGAGAATCCGGGGTTTGGGTAGGGTCACATTATTATCTTTACCACCCACTAGAAGAGGAGCACAGGAAAAGTAGTGCTGGAAAGTCATTAATATCACAGTAAATGCCAATGGCCAAGCATATTTTTTTTAAGATAAGTCCAATTGGCCAAAAAGATTTGTGCCACCACAATTTGGCCTGAACCCCCAGTTAGCCGTTACTTATGGACTCGAGCCAATTGGGTTCCTCCTGGTGTCCAGGTCACTTGGTGAGAGGGAAGAGGGAACAGATGAGGTGTGGCAAGTTTCTCCCCTTGATGTAAGGATCCGTTTTAGGACGGACAGAATTTCTGGCTAATACAGACCCCTGCTCAAATTGGGACGAGGCAGAATATTGAGCGGAGACCTGATCTCCCCATCCGTGCCCTGGAAGAAACCCAGCCTCCATTGGCTTCTCGTGCCCGACTTGTGCCAGAGGAGTGCCGTTGGGGCCCAGGAATTTCTGCCCCATGTTGTTAAACTTTCTGTAATGGAAAATCTGCCACGGTGCCTTAAAGCTAGTAAATGTTCTTTATGTGAGAGGGAAATGTGCAGCCTGAGTGAAAGAGTAATTAAGTAAATAAAATTAGCTGTTACAGTCCAGTAGGGTGAGGTTTGATTGGCCTAAGCTGGCACAAGGGGAAAATAATATTTTACTTTGGGTGTAAATAACAAATGGAATCTTCTGACTGCACAAATCGCGGGTGATTTTCAACTGCCCTGTCCGTTTCTTACCTGAAAACAGGACGACTGGCAGCTGAAAATTTGGGTAGGAGCATCTCAACCACCCTCTGGATACCTAAGGCCCACTTGAGGCCTGCAAATTGACGAGCAGCATGCCCATCTGTTTCCCGGTTAAATGTACAAATTGAACCCCCACACTGGTTGGAAATCTTTTGCAACTATTTTGAAAATGTTTTGCACATTTGAAAATTTAAGGTACAAATGGGCGGAGTCTGCGACTTCACAAAATTACTGCAGCTTGCTGCCGCCCACTGAGTGACACCCTCCGGGATTGGCTTCCCCTGCCTCCCTTCGATCAGGCCCAACTTGCCAGCTAGTTCAACATGGAAACTGACTGATTTCCTGCCCTCACACAACTGGCTAGCTGCAGCTGGGTCTGCTTGGCATCCGCATCTCGTTGGCTACATTGAAGTGACGCCTGAACTTGAAAGTGGTTCAGGCCTTCTGATGCCAGCTTCAGGAGAGCAGCGTAGCCATTCCACCAACTTTGTGCCCAATTTAGGTGGAAGTCAAAAATTCCCCACCCCCACCCCCCACCCTACTGAGTCTAGCTTGTGCTGATTATGGCTTTTAGGGATTGAAATTGGACTTCAAGCCCATTTTACAGATAAAAGCCAGGCACAACTAGGCCCAATTTCAGGGAGCAATGTCCTGCTCCCCTGAGAAACATTCGACCCAAAATTTGTCAGGCTTCCTCGGTGGAAGTCTAAAACAGGCGCTAGGCCCCATGAATAGCCTCCTCATTTATATAACGCTTGTTTTCAGCCCCCTTGTAGAAGTTGAATATTGCGGAATGAAGCAGGAGCCAGGCTTGCTTCACTCCAGATTCTTCACCATCCGCTGCAGCTGAAGGAGCAGCCACCAACAAAAGGTACGATTTAAAATATATATATATCTATTTTTGAAGACATTCCTGTGGAGCCAAGAGGAGCAGGAGTATCTTCACCCAACTCCACAGTATCCCAATCACCCCTGGAAAATACCATCAGCCTGCTGCTGATGAGGCAAGCAGCCCGATTCGCCTAACTTATTTAAATAAGGCCTCAGGCCTCCTGTTTTAGGCCTGTGCAGCGCCAAAAATAGGCCCAGACAAATTTCTACCTTAGTCTCATAAGCAATTAAATGAATCTAAAAGATGACTGTGTAGCAGTGTCCAAAAATATAATTAATGTAATATGAGCCAACCAGTATAAGCTGGCACCAGTTCAACACCTTGCCTGTGAGCAAGAATTAATGTTCAAGTTCTTTTCATGTTGTAAAGAAAAGGAAAAAACTCATCCTCACTTTAAAGACTTTACATGAGCATAATCAGTAATCAAGTATTTAATGAATACTCTCAGATAAGTGAGCAGACACAGGGCATCAAACCTTTCTTTTGAAATCCCACCAAATCTACAGCAACTACAGGAGAGCAGTGGGGTTTGAAAGGTAATATCAAAGAATAGAAGCATTTAACCCTGAAAAATTATACAAAAATGTAAATAACTTTGCCACCCAGATTCATTCTTAACTATCAAACTTCCGTTTCTCCAAGCTGATTACAAGAGGTCTGTTGACACAATATAGCTGATTTATTATCTGATGGCACAGTTATTTCAATCATCCGCAAAAAAAGCACAATTTTGATACAATTATATTTTTACCATTTAAAATCAGGCTTTAGACATCCTGCCTCTCCCTATTGCTATATTTTCCTAAATGTTGGCTACAAACATGTTGAATGAGAAAAAGCCACTCAACATATTTAACCCATTTAAAGACAGAACTCACTCAGCTTAGCTTTAGCTCGCTAACCTCTGAGTCAGAAGGTTGTGCATTCAAATTCCATTGCAGGGATTTGAGCCCATAATCTAGGCTGACACTCCAGTGCAGTGCTGAGGAAGTACTGCACTGTCAAAGTTGCCATCTTTCGGATGAGACATTAAACCAAGCCCCCGGATGCCCTCTCCAGTGGATGTAAAAAATCCCATGGCGCTATGTCAAAGAAGAGCTGGCGAGATCCCCGGTGTCCTGGCCAATATTTATCACTCAACCAACTCCTAAAAACAGATGATCTGGTCATTACCTCTTTGCTGTTTGTGGGACCTTGCTGTGCACATATTGGCTGCTGTGTATCCTACATTACAACAGTGACTTAACATCGGAAGGAATGTACGATAAGTCTAGCAATGCACCCTCCCGTCCCTTCAACCACCATTTGCCCCACCTGTGACAGAAACTGTAGTGTATATTCCGCATTGGTCTCATCAGTCACCTTAGAACTCATTTTAGTGCGGAAGCAAGTCATCCTCGACTCGGAGGGACTGCCTATGAAGAAGACAACAGTGACTGCACTTTAAAAGTATTTCAGTGGCAGTAAAGTGCTTTGAGACGTCCTGAGGTTGTAAAAGGCGTTATATAAATGCAATTCTATGATTCTAAGTCTTTTTTATATATACCATGAATTATTTATTATTTTTTAAATGCTTTGACCCTGCATAGGATTTTTTTCCAGTGAGGAAAGAAGAGAGAGAGAAGGGGTGGAGGGATATGTCTGTGTGATGCTACACTGTGCTCAGTCAGTAACTTGGTGCTGACAAGATGATGCCAACCTCGCCACTTCCCAAAGCAAGAACTGAGTGCCTCCCCACAAGCTTCAAGGCCTTTTTTTTGAAAGGTGTGAGGTACTTAAGGTTGGGGATGCCCCTTCTGATGGCCTGTCTGTGGTGGGCAAGGTGCGCAATTTGTCCTGCAAGAAGATAGAGTGAAAGAGGGTAAGGCTCGCTGTTGAAGAGCGTATGCTAAATGGCATGGGAGAAGTGAAATAAGAGATTTTGGGGTATGAAGCTATTCAGGTGGAGGAGGAGGGTTGTGCATGTAAATAGTTTGAAGGGAGCTGAGTATCCATATTGCAAGATTTTGAGTTAGAGCCCCTCATAACCAGACAGCACCATACAGGGTTATTTTAATAGGGTGATGAGTGTGCTGGTGCCCAGGCTGGGCAACAGCAACAATAACAATATCTTGCATTTATATCATGCCTTTAATGTAGTAAAATGCCCCAAGGTACTTCGCAGGAATCAAACAAAATTTGACACTGAGCCACATATTAGGACAGGTGATCAAAAGCTTGGTCAAAGAGGTCAGCGAGCACATGGGTATTGGGCAAATGGGACAATTTTACACACTTACACCGGGAATTTCCACGGACGTTTACGTGTCTATCCGGGATTTCTGCTGATCTTCAGCCAAAGTCATGGCAGTTAATCGAGATAACCTCCAAAGAAATTACAGACTGGATTATTAATTCGCTTTTCTGTATAACTTTCTCCTGCTTCCCCATGAGAAGAGATTTAACTGCCTTAACCTCCCTTCATCACTCATTGATTTAAAATCCTTTTGTCAGATCTCTTGCTGTTTGAATCCTTTCCAGTCCATTTATCTCCTATTGTAAGTATAGTGTAGAGGGGAGTTGAGGAGAATTTTTTATGCAGCGAGTTATTATGATCTGGAAAGCACTGTCTGAGAGTATGGTGGAAGCAGATTCAATCGTAACTTTCAAAAGGAACTTGAATATATATTTGAAAAGGAAACATTAAAGGGCTATGGGTAAAGCGCAGGGGAGTGGGAAAAATTGTGTAGCTATTTCAAAGAGCCAGCATAGGCACAATGGGCCAAATGGCCTCCTTCTGTGCTGTAAGATTTTATGATTCAATGCATGGCACATGCAGGCTGTGTTTCCACAGAGTGTTTCCTTGGACTCCTACTCAGTGGATCTGCTCATCTACTCAAGCTATATATTTGATCCACAATTTGTCCCTCGACCCTGCTTCCCCTTCCTCCAAGAAATGGATACGTGTACCTCCACCCCGATTCTCCAATTTGCTCTCGCTATGAGCGAGGCTCCACACCGGGAGCTTTGTATCGAAAAATCACCTCTTTCATGGCACACACACAAACAAAATGGGAATGGTTAACTGGCCATCTTAAAATGTGAAGTTGTGTTTCTCCTTTTCAGTTACAATTTTAACCAGTACGATTCCTTATAATTACATTCACCATATACAATTTATAAAACCACGTCTCAAAGTGTGTTCCTCAGGTCTCCTCCATTTACACAGGAATTCTATTTGCTGTGCTTATTTTATAAACAGTAACTGGAGTGCCAATAAACAAAGGCAAACAGTGGAATTTGTTCAAGTAAACTAACTGACATCCTTTTGATTGGTTTAGACTTTTGCCTAGCAAGATAAACATAAAAGTACATTGACTAAATGGAAGCAACTCTAAATGTGACTGTTTGTTTAATTCAAGTATTAAACAGCTGATTTTAAAAGGTTCTTGGTAAATCTGACCTGTTTCTATTTGCCGACATTATATCAATGGTTACACTTCAAAAGTACTTTATTGGCTGTGAAGCGCTTTAGAACAACAACAACTTGCATTTATATAACACTTTAATGTAATATAATGCCCCAGGCACATCACAGGAACCTAATCAAACAAAAAATTGACACCAAGCCAAAGAAGGAGACATTAAGATAGGTGACCAAAAGCTTGGTCAAAATGGTACGTTTTAAGGAGGGTCCTAAAGGAAGGGAGAGAGGCAAAGAGGTTTAGGGAGGTAATTCCAGCGCTGAGGGCTTACTGAGCTGAAGGTATGGCCACCAATGTTGGGGAAAAGGAAGTGGTGGATGGACAAGAAGCCAGAGTTGGAGGAGCGCAGAGTTCTAGGAGGATGTAGAGTTGGAGGAGGTTCCAGAGATAGAGAGGGGCGAGGTCATGGAGGGATTTGAACACAAGGATGAGAATTCTATGACCAGAGGTTGGGACAGACGCGATATAAATACAAGTTCTGCCTTCCATTTTTTACATAACTGTGCCTTGTTGTGTAACTGGGTGTGGGACACATAGTTGGGAGAATCAGAGGGGTAGTGCCGCTTGTGCAGTCAGAAGTTTTGCCCCCCCCACACCTAATTCTCCAAACTGTGCTCCAAACGCAGGACTCCACTTGTGTGTCAGAAAATTGGTATCAATCGTTTAATTCGAACCTAATGTGTTCTCATTGAAGTAAGAGGTAATGCCAGAGTACTGGGGCTAATTCTGTGATTGGGCGATCCCAGTGAAGAACAGCAGCAGCACGGAGTGCAGGTCGGCCCAAAATCCTCTGTCCTTAAATTAAGGACCTGCGCACTCTACAAGCATGGGCCCTCACTTGGTCTGCCCGATCACAAATTCGGGCCTACTGACTCCTACAGTACTAGTTTCCTATAGAAAGAAAGACCTGCATTTATATAGCGCCTTTCACAACCGCAGAATGTCCCAAAGCACTTTATAGCCAGTTAAGTACTTTTGAATTATAGTCACAGTTGTAATATAGGAAACACGAAAGCCAATTTGCACACAGCAACTGACATAACAGGATGGTCATTTCCGCTTCTTTACATTAAAATTAATGTTCTGTTAACTACATGCTTTACAGCTTCCAGAGTTTTTGGAAGTCTGATGAAACCGTTGCCTGGTCTCTTAAGAGCTCAGCTGATTATTTTGGCATTGACTCCTGCTTAGTGCTTGGTACTGATGGTTTTGGTGCTCCCTTTACTAGCTGCTTTGTTCTCATTGCTGGATGTTTATTAAAAATCATTCTTCGGAATGTGGGAGTCATAAGAACATAAGAATTAGGAGCAGGAGAGCTGTGGAGGCTGGGTCATTGAATATATTTAAGGCAGAAATAGACAGATTTTTGAGTGATAAGGGAGTGAATGATTATGGAGAGCGGGCAGGAAAATGGAGCTGAGGCCAGGATCAGATCAGCCATGATCTTATTGAATGGCGGAGCAGGCTCGAGGGGCCAAATGGCCTACTCCTGCTCCTATTTCATATGTTCTTATGTAGGCCATTCGGCCCCTCGAGCCTGCTCCTCCATTCAATAAGATCATGGCTGATCTACCTCAACTCCACTTTCCTGCACTATCCCCATATCCCTTGCTCCCATAATATCTAAAAATCTATTGATCTCTGTCTTGAATATACTCTAAGACTGAGCCTCCACAGCCCTCTGGGGGAGAGAATTCCAAAGATTCACCACACTCTGAATGATTAAATTTCTCCTCATCTCAGTCCTAAATGGCCAACCCCTAATTCTGAGACTGTGACCCCTGGTTCTAGACTCCCCAGCTAGGGGGAATCATCCTTTCTACATTAACCCTGTCAAGCCCTGTAAGAATTTTGGATGTTTCAATGAGATCACCTCTCATTCTTCTACACTCTAGAAAACATAAGTCTAGTCTACTCAATCTCTCCTCATAGGGCAATCTCCCCATCGCAGGAATTAGTCTGGTAAACCTTTGTTGCACTCCCTCAATGGCAAGTATATCCTTGCTTAGGTAAGAAGAGCAAAACTGTACACAATACTCCAGGACGGTCTCATCAAAGCCAGTGCAGCCTTCAGACGCCTGAGAAAGAAAGTTTTTGAGGATCAGTCCCTCAAATCTGGCACCAAGCTTATGGTCTACAGGGCTGTAGTGATACCCGCCGCCCTCCTGTATGGCTCAGAGATGTGGACCATATACAGCGGACACCACAAATCGCTGGAGAAAAACCACCAATGATGTCTCCGCAAGATCCTGCAAATCCCCTGGGAGGATCGATGCACCAATATCAGTGTTCTCGATCAGGCCAACATCCCCAGCATCGAAGCACTGACCACATTTGACCAGCTCCGTTGGGCGGGCCACGTTGTCTGCATGCCCGACACAAGCGCTCTACTTGGAACTCCTACACGGCCCCAGGTGGGCAGGAGAAACGTTTCAAGGACAGCCTCAAAGCCTCCTTGATAAAGTGCACGATCACTACTGACACCTGGGAATCCCTGGCCAAAGACCGCCCTAAGTGGAGGAATAGCATCCGGGAGGGCACTGAGCACCTTGAATCTCGGCGCCGAGAGCATGCAGAAAACAAGCTTAGGTAGTGGAAGGAGCGTACGGCAAACCAGATTCCGCACCCATCCTTTCCTTCCATGACTATCTGTCCCACCTGTGACAGAAACTGTAATTCCTGTATTGGACTGTACAGTCACCTGAGAACTCACTTTTAGAGTGGAAGCAAGTCTTTCCCGATTTCAAGGGACTGCCTATGATGATGATTATATAATTACAATAAGATGTCTTTACTCTTAGGGCTAGACTTTGCACTGGTGTCCAGATGTCCCAAAAATGGGCGGTATTTCTGACGTTAGTGATTATATATTTTTTCGTGATCGCCGGAATATCACCCATTTTAAAACCCGCTAGTTTCCATTTTTTAATTTGGGCGTTAGCCATAGTGATGTGAAATGGGCGTTAGTGATTTATTCCATCATGCAAGGCCGGCTTCCTTGGCAACGGTCTTTTCCCATGTTTCAGGAGGTCAGGGGGTCATCTGCACATGCGCAGAAGTGAGTGAGAGAGGAGAGAGAGAGAGAGAGATAGAGGAGGAAGATTGTGTTGAGTATTAGTGTATTATTGGTATTATGGGTATTATTAGTTGAAAATGGAGAATATACAATTATTTGAGGAGGTGAATATGAGTGAAGAGGAGGATGTGGCTGGAGTGGGTGAGGTGGGAGAGGAGATGGCTGGATGAAGGTGCACAAAGCACTTCAGCGAGGAGGCCAATGCTACCCTGGTCTCCGAGGTGGAGAACTGATGGGCCCAATTGACCCGGGGTGGTCGTGGGAACCCACCCCCCAGGATGTAGCAGAGAATCTAGTCCGACATGCGGAGGTCGTATCGCCGACAACACACGAAGTGAAAATGTCCAACATGTGCCACAAGCACTGGACGACCTCGTTGGTTCCGGCAGAGTAAGCATTAAATGTATTTATTTATTTATTTAATAAATTTTAATGATACAATGATTACTTTAAATGTAGATCTGCTGGATTGTAGTTAGGCTGGTAATCTTAAACTCGATCTTATTCAGGTTATTCTCAGATGATAGATATAACCATGCATTCAATTGCATACTAAGCATATTAGCATATAACGTTAACGTTAATGATGAATAGCATGGGATGACTGAGAATTGTCTGTGTGTTCTGTGTTTTGTACTGTGTGTGTTGTGTGTGTTGTGTTGTGTAATAGTAGTAATAATAATAATAATATGATAACTGTCAGTAACCTGATATGTCATATCTGTAATCGTACCTAGGCAATGATCTTATGCCATGCCATGCTCTTGTCACCTTTGCAGAAGAAGCTTTCGAAGAATTGCGCCGAGCAGAGGCGCACTGGTGGCGGGCCAGGAGATCTCACCCTGCTGACCGACCTGGAAGACCTGGCGTTGGCCTTGGTGGGGGTCTACAACCAGTCGGCCACCCATGGTGATGCCGAACCTGTTCTTGCGTCACGTGAGGAATGTATAAACCATTGGTGATTTAAAGTAATTTAATGCCATTTCCATATAATATATGATTGATGTAATGTTATGTAATGTTATGTAATTAATGATGGGATCATGAAATATCATTGTAATGCAATGCAGATTCTGTGCTATCATGATGTTAATTATCTGTGCTATCTGTCAGTATATTTACAGTAGTAGTGTTGCTCCTCGTGCATATGCCTGCGTAGCATAAGCATTCTCATGTAACCCTGGCATCCTTCTCTTCTACTAACTTCATTTATGTTTTCTAGGTCACCAGGCCTCACAGGCTTTCCCGGTTCCCCAGGTGCCTCAGGTTCCCCAGGCGCCCCAGGTTCTCGTGGTCACACCTGTTGTCTCTGGAAGCGAGGAAGCAAAAGCCTCTCCTGTGCTTTTGCAGGTCCTCCTACCCACCAAGGATAGTGAGGAAGTGGAGGAGGAGCCTGCAGCTCTCTCATGTGTCCCTGCGGCCAGGGCCTCTTCCACTGAGGAGGTAGTGGGACCAAACTCCTTACAGCAGGGCGCCCCGAGTGGTTTCATGCCTGCGCCGACCCTGTGGAGCTTGGTTCGGCAAGGTTGGTCTGCTCTAAGACCAGCAGATTTAAGTGTGGACATGGTGAATCTGTGCAGGATGAGCATTGACATAGGTCAAGAGCTCTTCAAGGCAATGGGCAGCTCTTAACTGGCCAGGTTGCCACTCTAACCGCGATCACCTCGCAGGAGATGTCGTGGATGGTAGCGGTGATGGAGAGGATAGCCGAGTCCATGGATGTCAGAGGGCAACCAGTGGGTCCCGGAATGCGGCACTGCACTCCAAGGTGCTGTACCGCTATTGCCACCGACACATACAGGTCAGGAGGAAGCTCTTGCTTCTGACTCAGAGGACGTTTCCTTGGAAACATCCTCACCATCTCCAACCCAATCTATTAATCTGCCGTTGTCCCCCACACAGCAGCAGTGCTCGAGGTGCCCTGCTCCAAGGCGGCTTGGAGTTGGAGTTGGTAGGGGAAGGGGAAGAGGTGTGGTTAAGATGAGGGGGGGTAAAGGAAAGGAGAAGCGAGCAGGTAGGGAGGGTTGAGATTCTTCTAATTGTTGTTGTTGTTGTTAAAAAATTTGTTGAATGTTGGGTGGATGGGTGTTTGTTTTGTTTTTTAAAATATGTTGTTGTTTCTGTTTTTATTGTTATTTGTTATTTGTTATTTATAAAATTTTCACTGTTGGGGTGGGGTGGGGGGGTACATAGGTGTTAACTTTTCATGGTGTTTTTTTTAATTGTTTAACACTTTTATAACATTCAAATGTTTTTATTAAACTTAACATTGTTGTACAGTGTTTTCAAATAGCAGAAACATTAAGCATATACAAAGTTAGCAAACACTGGCGAGGCCAGGCCAGGAAAGGCAACGATGAAACGTAACGTAACACAACTGTAACTGTAACTGTCATCAACGTAACGTAAAACATTCATTTATGAGCTGCGGCCACAACAGTCTTGCAGCTGTGTAACTACCACCAACGTTAGTTCAAGCAAAGCGCTCATTTATGAGTTGCTGATGCAATAGTCTTGCAGCTGCGTAACTGCCACGAGACTTTTCCTCGAGGGTGGGGTGGGGGCATGGTTTCATCGCCAGCCTGATTGTCCTCCCCGAGGTCATCGTCCACCTCCTCATCTTCCTCTTCTGCCTCTCCTCTTTTCTGAGGTAGACCGGCAGTCCCATCTGGCAATTCTTGTCCCCTCCTGATAGCTAAGTTATGCAACATGCAGCAGACCACAATAAACTGAGCGACCTGCTCAGGGTGGTATTGTAATTCACCTCCTGAGTGGTCCAGGCATCTGAAGCACTGCTTAAGCATTTCAATTGTCTTTTCGACGACATTGCGTGTGGCTATGTGACTTTCGTTGTCGCGCTTCTCAGCTTCCGTCTGGGTCTTATGCAGGGGGGTCATGAGCCAGCTGGCAAGGCCATATCCTTTATCCCCCAGCATCCAACCGTGACCTTGTGCCTGACTCTTAAACAGGTCAGAGACAGTGCTCTCACGCAAGATGTGCACATCATGGATGCTCCCCGGAAAATTAGCATTTACTGCCATGATTATTTGCTTATGGTTGACAATGAGTTGCACATTCAGGGAGTGGAATCCATTTCAGTAAAAGGTGCTTGCATGGTGATGTGCGCACAGTCTATTGCTCCCTGCACCTTGGAGAAGTTTGCTATTCTTGAGAAACCCAAAGCCCGCTCAGCCTGTGCCTCCCTGGTCATAGGGAAGCTTATAAAGTCCATCCTGCGTGCGTAAAGGGCTTCAGTCACCTGTCGAATGCGGCAATGTATGGCGTGCTGAGAGATACCGCAAATGTCACCAGCTGAGGCCTGAAAGGAGCCCGATGCATAGAAGGAAAATGCCGCAGTAATCTTGACCTTAACGGGCAGTGCGGTCCTGATGGTGAAGTTAGGCTGCAGATCTCCATTAATGAGCTGGCATATCACACTGATGACCTCCTTTTGGAAGCGCAGCCTCCTTAGGCATGTGTTTTCGGACAAGTTCAGGTGTGACCGCATATCACTGTAAGTGCATTGGGTGAAAGGTCTCATCCTCCTCAGCAGTCTACCACCTCTTTGATTGGACACATAATGCTCTTCAATATACCTTCTCCCATCTGCAGCATGTGAGTAGTCATCAATACAGGCTGAGAAATGACAGGCCCCATTACTATTACTAAATGTCCTAGTTATACTTATTCAGAATTATTAAATTGTCCTCTAAAAACAATAAAAAATGCAAATTCTCCACAATATGATTAGATGGTTGTCAAGAGATTTGAAAATCACCTTAAAAGCACTCACAAATTACTTCATAGCTCCCATGAACTTGAAGCAGCCTTTTATGAAAAGTCCTCCGAATTAAAAAATAGTATCCATACCGCTGGGTTAAGGTCAGGTGAGTGCAGCTTTTTTTGATTTTTTTTGGGATGAGCAATCTTTTGGGCGGTATATGGGCAAGATGCCAAAAATAACACTCTGCGATATTCTGGGCAGTTTCTGGGTGTTAGTTTCCATTATAAACAGTCTTCTGGATGGTGCACGATTGTTGACGTCACAATTTAAAAAGAAAATATGGGTGGGCGGTTCAGCTAATTCTCGGCGTTAAATTTATGCCGAAACTTACGCTGGCGATAAATGAGTGATAATTGGGCGTTAGTTTCCATTTTTATTGAAATATGGGCATTAGACTAAATCTTTGCAGTTAAATGGGTGGCAACTGGGCAGTAGCGGGGTGAACCCGATGGAAAGTCTAGCCCATAGACTCAAATCCTCTTGTAATAAAGGTAAACATACCATTTGCTTTCTTAATTGCTTGCTGATCCTGCATATTAACTTTCAGTGATTTGTGTACAAGGACATCCAGGTTCCTCTGAACACCAACATTTCCCAATCTCTCACCATTTAAAAAATACTCTGTGTTTCTATTTTTCCTACCAAAATGAATAACTTCACATTTCTCCACATTATATTCCATTTGCCATGTCCTTGCCCAATCACTTAGCCTGTCTATATCCCCATGAAGCCTCTTTGCATCCTCCTCACAACTTCCACCTAGCTTTGTATCATCAGCAAACTTGGATATATTACATTTGTCCTCTCATTCAAATCATTGATATAGATTGTGAATAGCTGGGGCCCAAGCACTGATCCTTGCGGCACTCCACTAGTTACAGCCTGCCAACCCGAAAATGATCTGTTTATTCCTACTCTCCATTTTCTGTCCGTTAACCAACCCCCATGAGCCCTAATTTTGTTTAATAACCTTTTGTGTGGCACCTTATCGAATACCTTCTGAAAATCCAAATCCACCACATCCACTGGTTCTCCCTTATCTATTCTGCTAGTTGCAACCTCAAAAAACTCTAACAGATTTGTCAAACATGATTTCCCTTTCATAAATCCATGTCATTGACAAGGCCGCTATTTATTGCTCATCCCTAGTTGCCTTTGAGAAGATGATGGTGGGCGGCCTTCTTGAACCACTACAATCCATGTATTGATGGTGCTCCCACAATGTCGTTTGGTAGGGAGGGAGTTCCAGGATTTTGACTCAGTGACAATGAAGTAACAGTGATATATCTCCAAGTCAGGATGGTGTGTGACTTGGAGGTGATGCACCTGCAGTCTTTGTTCTTCTAGGTGATGCCGATCGCGGTTTTGGGAGGTCCTGCTGAAGCTGCCTTAGATGGTACACACTGCAGCTATGGTATGCTATTGTGGAGTGAGTGAATGTTTAAGCTAATTGATAGGTTGCTGATCAAGTGGGCTGCTTTGTCCTGGATGGTGTCAAGCTTGAGTGTTGTTGGAGCTGCACTCATCCAGACATGCGGAGAGCATTCCATTACACTCCTGACTTGTGCTTTGTAGGAGGTGGAGGGACTTTGGGGAGTCAGGAGGTAAGGCTCTCGCCACAGAATACCCAGCCTCTGACCTTCTCAAGAAGACATGGCATTTAGGTTTCTGGTCAATGATGACCCCCAGAATGTTGATGGTAGGGGACTCATCAATGGTAATGTCATTGAATGTCAAGAGGAGATCTTGTTGGAAATAGTAATTGCCTGGCAATTGTGAGATGCAAATATTAATTGCCACTTACCAGCCCAATCCTGGATGTTGTCCAGCTCTTGCTGCATATGGGCATGGACTGCTTTATTATCTGTGTAATTGCAAATGGAGCTGACCACTAAACAATCATCAGCAAACAGCCTGACTTCTGGTCTAACGATGAAGGGCTGCAGCTGGGGTTTTAAATTCAGTTAATTAAATAAATCAAGAATAAAAAGCTAGTATCGGTAAAGATGACCATCAACCTCGCGGACTGTCATAAAAACCCATCTGGCTCACCCGGTCCTTACCCGGTCTGACCTATATAGCATCCAGACTCACAGCAATGTGGTTCACTCTTAACTACCCTCTGAAATGGCCAAGCAAACCACATAGTTATATCAAACCTCTACAAAAAACTATAAGAATAAAACCAGACAGATCACCCGCCATTGATCTAGGCACCGAATTCAGGCATGACAAAAGACCAGTTGACCCTGCAAAGTCCTGCTCACTAACATCTGGCACTTGTGCCAAAATTGGGAGAGCTGTCCCACAAACTAGTCAAACAGGAGCCTGACATAGTCATACTCACAGAATCATACCACTCAGCCAATATCCCAGATTCCTCCATCACCAGCCCTGGGTATGTACTGTCCCACCGGCAGGAGATTTGTATCCCACCACTACCTGTAACCTCATGGCCCAGCATATCCCTCACTCTACCACTACTATCAGACAAGGGACCAACCTTGGTTCAATGAGGACTGTAGAGGAGCACGACAGGAGCAGTACCAGGCGTACCTAAAACTGAGGTGCCAATTTGGTGAAGCTGAAGCACAGGGCTACATGCATGCTAAACAACAGAAGCAACATGCTATAGACAGAGCTAAGCGATTGCACAATCAACGGATCAGATCAAAACTCTGCAGTCCTGCCACATTCAGTCGTGAATGGTGGTGGACAATTAAACAATTAACAGGAGGAGGAGGCTCCATGAATATCCCCATCCTCAATCATGGCAGAGCCCAGCACATGAGTGCAAAAGCCAAGGCTGAAGCATTTGCAACCACATTCAACCAGAAGCGCCAAGTGGATGATCCATCTCGGCCTCCTCCTGACGTCCCCGCCATCACAGAAGCCAGTTCGTAGCCAATTTAATTCACTCCACGTGATATCAAGAAATGACTGAGCGTACTGGATACAACAAATGCTATGGGCCTCGACAACATCCTGGTTGTAGTGCTAAGTGAAGACTTGTGCTCCAGAACTAGCCGTGCTTCTAGTCAAGCTGTTCCAGCTACAACACTGGCATCTGCCCAACAAAATGGAAAATTGCCCGGGTATGTCCTGTCCACAAAAAGCAGGACAAATCTAATCTGGCCAATTACCGCCCATTAACCTACTCTCAATCATCAGCAAAGTGATGGAAGGTGTCGTCGACAGTGCTATCAAGTGGCACTTATTCACCAATAACCTGCTCACTGATGCTGTTTCAGATCCACCAGAACCACTCAGCTCCAGACCTCATTACAGCCTTGGTCCAAACATGGACAAAACATCTAAGTTCCAGAGGTGAGGTGAAAGTGACTGCCCTTGACATCAAGGCAGCATTCAATGGAGTGTGGCATTAAGCAGCCTTAGTAAAATTGAAGTCAATGGGAATCAGGGGGAAAACTCTCCAGAGGTTGGAGTCATACCTAACACAAAGGAAGTTGTTGGAAGCCAATGATCTCAGCCCCATGGCATTACTGCAGGAGTTCCTCAGGCCAGTGTCTTAGGCCCAACCATCTTCAACTGCTTCATCAATGAACTTCCCTCCTTCATAAGGTCAGAAGTGGGGATGTTCACTGATGATTGTACAGTGTACAGTTCCATTCGCAACTCCTCAGAAAATGACGCAGTCCATGTCCGCATGCAAAAAGACCTGGACAATATCCAGAATTATGCTGATAAGTGGCAAGTAACATTCGTGCCACACGAGTGCCAGACAATGACTATCTCCAACAAGAGAGTGTCTAACCACCACCCCATGACATTTAATGGCCATTACCATCGACGAATCCCCCAACATCAACATCCTGGGGGTCACCATTGACCAGAAACCTAACCGGATCAGCCACATAAATACTGTGGCTACAAGAGCGGGTCAGAGGCTGGGTATTCTGTGGCGAGTGTCTCACCTCCTGACTCCCCAAAGCATTTCCACCATCTACAAGGCACAAGTCAGGAGTGTGATGGAATACTCTCCACTTGCCTGGATGAGTGCAGCTCCAACAACACTCAAGAATCTCAACACCATCCATAGAAACATAGAAACATAGAAAATAGGTGCAGGAGTAGGCCATTCAGCCCTTCGAGCCTGGCTGATCATTCACCTCAGTACCTCTTTCCTGCTTTCTCTCCATAACCCTTGAATCCTTTGGCCGTAAGGGCCATATCTAACTCCCTCTTGAATATATCCAATGAACTGGCATCAACAACTCTCTGCGGTAGGGAATTCCACAGGTTAACAACTCTCTGAGTGAAGAAGTTTCTCCTCATCTCAGTCCTAAAGGGCTTACCCCTTATCCTTAGACTGGGTCCCCTGGTTCTGGACTTCCCCAACGTCAGAAACATTCTTCCTGCATCTAACCTGTCCAGTCCCGTCAGAATTTTATACATTTCTATGAGATCCCCTCTCATCCTTCTAAGCTCCAGTGAATACAGGCCCAGTTGATCCAGTCTCTCCTCATATGTCAGTCCAGCCATCCTGGGAATCAGTCTGGTGAATCTTCGCTGCACTCCCTCAATAGCAAGAACGTCCTTCCTCAGATTAGGAGACCAAAACTGAACACAATATTTCAGGTGAGGGCTCACCAAGGCCCTGTACAACTGCAGTAAGACCTCCCTGCTCCTATATAAATCCCCTAGCTATGAAGGCAAACATACCATTTGCCTTCTTTACCGCCTGCTGTACCTGCATGCCAACTTTCAATGACTTATGTACCATGACACCCAGGTCTCGTTGCACCTCCCCTTTTCCTAACCTGCCGCCATTCAGCTAATAGTCTGCCTTCATGTTTTTACCCCCAAAGTGGATAACCTCACATTTATCCACATTATACTGTATCTACCATGCATTTGCCTACTCACCTAACCTGTGTTAAAGTCACCCTGCAGCCTCTTAGCGTCCTCCTCACAGCTCACACCGCCACCCAGCTTAGTGACATCTGCAAACTTGGAGATATTACACTCAATTCCTTCATCTAAATTATTAATGTATAGTGTAAATAGCTGGGGTCCCAGCACTAAGCCCTGCAGCACCCCACTAGTCACTGCCTGCCATTCTGAAAAGGGCCCATTTATCCCAACTCTCTGCTCCCTGTCTGCCAACCAGTTCTCTATCCACGTCAGTACATTACTCCCAATACCATGTGCTTTAATTTTGCACACCAATCTCTTGTGTGGGACCTTGTCAAAAGCCTTTTGAAAGTCCAAATACACCACATCCACTGGTTCTCCCTTGTCCACTCTATTAGATACATCCTCAAAAAATTCTAGAAGATTTGTCAAGCAGGATTTCCCTTTCATAAATCCATGCTGACTTGGACCGATCCTGTCACCGCTTTGCAAATGCGCTGCTATTTCATCTTTAATAATTGATTCCAACATTTTCCCCACTACTGATGTTAGGTTAACCGGTCTATAATGACCTGTTTTCTCTCTCCCTTCTTTTGTAAAAGTGGTGTTGCATTAGCTACCCTCCAGTCCGTAGGGACTGATCCAGAGTTGATAGACTGTTGGAAAATGATCACCAATGCATCCACTATTTTTAAGGCCACTTCCTTAAGTACTCTGGGATGCAGACTATCAGGCCCCGGGGATTTATCGGCCTTCAATCCCAACAATTTCCCTAACACAATTTCCCGCCTAATAAGGATTTCCTTCAGTTCCTCCTTCTCACTAGACCCTCGGTCCCCTAGTACTTCCGAAAGATTATTTGTGTCTTCCTTCGTGAAGACAGAACCAAAGTATTTGTTCAACTGGTCTACCATTTCTTTGTTCCCTATTATAAATTCACCTGAATCTGACTGCAAGGGACCTATGTTCATCTTCACTAATCTTTTTCTCTTCACATATTTATAGAAGCTTTTGCAATCAGTTTTTATGTTCCCGGCAAGCTTCCTCTCATACTCTATTTTCCCCCTCCTAATTAAACCCTTTATCATCCTCTGCTGAATTCTAAATTTCTCCCAGTCCTCAGATTTGCTGCTTTTTCTGGCCAATTTATATGCCTCTTCCTTGGATTTAACACTATCCTTAATTTCCCTTGTTAGCCATGGTTGAGCCACCTTCCCCATTTTATTTTTATTCCAAACAGGGATGTACAATTGTTGAAGCTGATCCATGGCAGAGAGGTTGTTTCCACTGGTTGGGCAGACTAGAACTAGGGGGCACAGCCTCAAAATATGGAGGAGCCAATTTAAAACCGAGTTGAGAAGGAATTTCTTCTCCCAGAGGGTTGTGAATCTGTGGAATTTTCTGCCCAGGGAAGCAGTTGAGGCTAGCTCATTGAATGTATTCAAGTCACAGATAGATAGATTTTTAACCAATAAGGGAATTAAGGGTTATGGGGAGCGGGCGGGTAAGTGGAGCTGAGTCCATGGCCAGATCAGCCATGATCTTGTTGAATGGCAGAGCAGGCTCGAGGGGCTAGATGGCCTACTCCTGCTCCTAATTCTTATGTTCTTATGTGATCCTTAAATGTTTGCCATTGCCTATCCACCGTCAACCCTTTAAGTATCATTTGCCAGTCTATTCTAGCCAGGACAAAGAAGGTCGCTAGATTGGCACCCAATCCACCATCTTAAACATTCACTCCCTCCACCACCGGCACACCGTGGCTGTAGTGTGTACTACCTACAAGATGCACTGCAGCAACTTGGCAAGGCTTCATCGACAGCACCCCCCAAAACCATGATGTCTACCACCTAGAAGGACAGGGCAGCAGACGCATGGGAACACCATCACCTCCAGTTCCCCTCCAAGTTACACACCATCCTGACTTAGAAATATATCTCCGTTCCTTCATCATCGCTGGGTCAAAATTCTGGAACTCCCTCCCTAACAGCACTGTGGGAGTATCTTCACCGCACCGATTGCAGCGGTTCAAAAAGACATATTCTCAACGGTAACTTGGGATGGGCAATAAATGCTAGCTTTGCCAGCGATGCCCACATCCAGTGAATGAATGAAAACAGATTGCTAGTTTAGTATGTGTGTTTTTGGTTAGTATTGGGCTAGCCGTGCTTTGTGTTTGCAGCTTGGGTTTGGTGTCCGCTGGTTGGTTTCTATGCCGGTTTCGTGTCGTGCAGTGCTGATGCTGAATCCCTCGAGTTATTGAAAGCCGCCTGCTCGGGAGCCGGCAGCACTGCAGCCTGGTTGCTCGCCTCTGACTGAATGAGAAGGGTCGAGAGGAGGGATTTTCCATATATATATATATAAACGGGAGGTGGGGTAAGAGGGAGGTCCAGCAGGAGGGGGGTCCAGCCTGGGGCTGGCAAACTGCTGTCTGTATCTCTCCTTCGAGAGAAGGGCTCAGATTACAGTGTGTGTGTGTGTTAGAAAGTTGAGTCTCTCAGTCGCAGCCTTTGTCACTCGCTCTGCTCGCTGACGGCCGAGACGGACTCCAAACTCCCATCGATGTGGCCATAACTGGCTCACTCCCTTCACATCAGATATGGATTACAGGTAGGAGCTGTATCTTACCGCTCTCACTCTCTCTCTCTAGCCTTCTGCTTACTGTCCAGTTACTGCCTGCCTTTTGCTGACTTGCTCTCTGGTTCCTCCTCCCCTCTCTCTCCGTGTGTGTGTGGCAGGTTCTGCAAGACCACCCTGGCCCAGATCCTCCTTTTACTCTGGTGCTGCAGAATGACCAACGCCGCCCAGGTTCTGGAAGGTAAGGACCAGCAGGAGGGAGAGGGGTGGGAAATGAGGTAACCCTTCAACAGCAGTGTGCATCTCGTCTCAAATCACAGAGGTTATGAAGGAGACTTTATCCTCTACTTAGGAAATATTAGCATGCAGTCTGTACTCTGAATAAGATCTGTTGATGTGCTCTTGAACTTACGTTTCAATTTGGAGAATAGAAGTGTTTTAATTGTAAAAGTGAGCCAGAACATTAAGTTTTCTCTTGTATCTCAGCAGTCCTTTAAGTTTTACTTTACCAACTTTCCAATCACAGACTTTCCTAGTTTGGTAAAAGGACTGTTTGTACTTTGGGGAACGGGGGTTGGATGAGGGCATGGAAAGGAATTCCCCATTCAAAGATTTATGATTTTATGATTTATGTGGTACAGATTGAGCCTCAAACTGTCTGTTAACAGCTCGTGTTTGTAAACGGTTTACATTAACTAGTTAGCTCGAGTCTTTGGCAAATCTCTGGCAGTCATGGCTAGAAAGTCATCTCAGGCTCCCAACACTCACCACAGTCACTGAGAAATGCAGTGGCAAGGGACAGGCACGATACAGTTGTGGCAGAGATCCTTGTGTTAAACCAGAGCTGGCAATGTGGGGTTTTACTCAAATGGGTTTATAAATAAATGACTTCTTGCACATCTTCCTGGTTTTTCTTTTGAAGGAAAAGGCATTTCCTAGTCTCGAATCACAGAAGTATGAAGGAGAATTTTAATTTCTATTTATGAAACCTGAGGATTTGGTCTGTATTGTGAATGAGCTCAGTGTCTGCATTCTGAATTTTTGTTTTAACCAGGATATGCAAAATGTTCTAATGGTAAAATGTGACTGTATTTTATTTATTGTGTATTTTAAAGATTGCTACCCACATCAGGGTTAGCAATTCATTAGTGCTGCAGGTGAGAGAGACTTTTCCACCAGTGAAATAATTGATGGTCACATCGCCTACATTTTGCCCCCAGGGAGTGAATGATGATTTCAGATTTTAGCTACATTTAGAGATTGTACCCATCCTGTTTGGCTTCTGCCAAGAATGTCACAGCTCAGGTCCCTGATTACATCCCACTCCCTGACGACTGAATCTGGTTTTGCACTCCCTTGGTGCCCTACCTGACCCTGAACTGAGCTATCAGACCCCAATATCTGTTCCAATGCCAAGACTACTTACTTTCATCTCCAGGTCATTCCCTACTTTCACACCCACCTTGCCCCATCGCTGCTGAAACCTTCCATGTCTACATCACCTCAAAGCTCAAGTTCTCCAATGCTCTTCTCAGTGTCACAAACTCCAAACTCATCCACAGCTCTAGGCCCCTATCCTGTTCCACACTTCCATTACCCCTGCCCTCCTTGACCTACTGTGTTTCAAAGACCTTGTTCTTGTCTTCAAATTGTTCCATAGATTAATTACACCATATCTCTTCAACCTCTTCCAATTCTACACCCCGCATTTATCTTTGCTCCTCCAATTTTGTTTATTGCAGTCCCCTCCGACACTACCATCAGTGTCACAATGTTCCTGTAGTTTACAGTCCTTTTTCTCTGCCTTGTTACCTCTCCTCCCACTTTCAAAACAGACCTTTCTTTCACTGCGCCTTCAGTCACTTCTCCTAACCTCTGTCCAACTCCCTGCTCAGTGCCCAATGTTCCCCCCATTCGTCACTCCCCATACCCTTGAAACCTGTTTTTTTATAGTGTGAAAGAAGCAGTTGACTGGTGATCTCATGGGCATCTTATTGTTAATAATACCCCAGAGGAGACATGTTGTTAATGGTTTCTGTCTGTCCGCTCGCTTGTGACTGAAGCGAAACAGCAACAAGAAATTTCAGAGAATTTCACTGCATTTTGCACGCAAGAAAGAAAAGACTTACATTTATATAGCGCCTTTCATGACCACATGATGTCTCAGAGCGCTTTACAGCCAATTAAGTACTTTTGAAGTGTAGTCACTGTTGCAAGCCTCAATAAAGCATTAGCTTATATTTTCCTTTCAAAAGTAGGTTAGACCTAATTTTTAAAAAAATGGAAGATGGTGGGTTTATGGGCATTGAAGTCAATTTATTTTCCACTTTGAAGATTCCTGTTTACTGTGTTTGGAAGACTGTTCATTCCAGTTTGTTGAACTTTGCGAGTTGACATTTGGTGGAGGAAAGGGTTTAAAGAGTCACTCAACCCTATATAAAAAATGGTAATTGTAAATAGTTCACTTGCAAACTTTATCCTCTATCTAGTCTACTGAACTTGCAGGGTTAGATGAAAGATTCACTGGACATTTTATCCACAAAGGTAGGCCAACTGGACAAAACCACAGCCGAATTACAGCATGCAATCTTTTTATTGTCATCAAATTCCAATATTGACATAACACACTATTTTTTAAATATCCTGGAGTTAATCAAGGAGGAATGACCCTGTTTGTATCACCTAAGGCTGATGGACTCCAAGCCTTGGAGATTTAAGTTTGAACCCCAACCTTGACTAAGGCTCCATTTACATGACAACTGTAGCGTGATTGTAAAATGGTTTCACTTCACTGCACCGCGCTGCAGTTACAGTGCAAATACAGCCTGAATCCAGGGTCCTAACTGACACCTCAAAGTGGGATATTCAGTTGTATCACTCGAAGAGGAGAGAGGAATGTGAAGAGAAGCATGCACAATCCTCATTGGGTGTTAACGGAGTGATAGCGCAGGAGGCCGACTCAATTTTTAGCGCTAGGATGCCGGCAACGTTCCGCTAATGGATGGCGCTAACCAACTGAATTTCTAGCCTACTGTATTCTATTTCTGTTTGTTAGGTATATTTTTGGAGGACATTTTACTAGATGCATATTTTCTCCTTTTGTTTAATCTAGGTCTTACTGTCCTTTTCTCAGTAATTCGAATGGCTTGCCTTTTTTCTTGATTCACTGGCTCATGTTGAAGGCATTTGTCTCTGATTGTTCTAACATACAAGGGCATCATATGGAAACTATTACCTAGGTTACCTGGTTAGTAGGAAATGCATCTCATTATTTAATAAAAAAGGAACAAGCAGTGGGAATGTTGGCACTTGGGCTGAATATTTCAGCGGGAAAGGTTGTTGCTGAGACTCAACCCCATTAGTCAAAGAGAAAGTCCTCCCCTGCAGCAAGCATCCAATATATATTTATATTGCAGTTATGTTGATTTGGATTGACCCCCCCACCCCGTTTCTCACTGCCGTCAATCGAACGTTAGGTTACAAATAGAACTGGAATATACAATGCTTTACACCATCAGTTGTGACACACTGTGGGTTACTTACGGTTCCTTCCTGCTCGGAATTATATTGTTCTTTTTTAATGCAGTGTGCAGTCCTTATCAGTGTCCCATTTTCCACTGACAGTTTTGCATCAGGTTCCGCGTGTACGCTGACGACACATAGTTTTACTTCACCCCCACCTGTCCTAACCCCTCAATTGCCACTGTATTGCCAGCGTGCTTGTCCGACATCCAGTCCTGGATGAGCCAAATTTCCTCTAATTAAACATTGGAAAGCCAAAGCCATTGTCTTCGAATCCCATCCATGCTTTTGTTACTTCCAGACTAGACTATTCCAATACTCTCCTGGCTGGCCTTCCATCTTCTACTCTCCATAAACTTGAGCTCATCCAAGACTCTGCTGCACGTATCCTGACCTGCACCACATCCCATTCGCCCAGCACCCCATTGACCCTCATTGGCTCTCGGTCCACCAATGTCGCAAATTTAAAATCCTTTTATTCAAATCCCTCTATGACGTCATCTCTGTAACCTCCTCCAGCCCTACAACCCTCCGGTAACTCTGTGTTCCTGCAACTCTGGCCTCTTGCGCATCCCCCACCTCCTTCGCCCCACCAGTGGTGGCCGTGCCTTTAGCTCTGGAATTTCCTCTCTAAACTTTCGCACCTCTCTTCCTTTATGGCCCTCCTTAAAACCCATACCTTTGACCAAGCTTTTGGTCACCTGTCCTAATGTCTCCATCTTTGGCTCTGTGTCAATTTTTGCCTGGTTACGCACCTGTGAAGTGTCTTGGGACATTTCCCAACATTAAAGACGTTTCTAAATGTAAGTTGTTGTTTGATTTCCACAGAATCTTGTAACATATATTTGACAAATAAACTATGATTACATTTTCAACCCCTGCTCCCTGCCCTCCACCGCTTCCCCCACTGCCCGTCCTGAAAAGGCTGACGTGTGCCTGGAAATAGATCTGCAGGGCATTTGCCATTCTTCGAGTGAGCACAAGCAGTGTGTTTAATCATAGCCAAACTTGGTGCTATCCTCACCTGCAAAAGCTCCTCAAATTTCCCTCTTTTTATTTTAAAAATAGAGTCATGCCCCCTTCTCTAGGGTAATGTACCAAGGCTCTGCTGCCTGTTGACCGACGTGGGTTGGAGAATCAGTGTTACTGTGTTGCAGCCCTAGCTCTGACCCATGCTCATGTCTAAGGACGCCTCCTTGCTGGCTTGCAACATCACAAAATGACCCATCTTGTGTCCATCACATGACAGGTCCAGAATGAACATGGCTCACTGGGAGAGGTCGCTCTGGCTGTCCTACCTCTCTCCCGTGGTCTTGTCCGTGCCCAGGTAGCCCTGGAGAGGGCACATGTGATATCCACTGGTACGCTTGGGGCCTTCCACAACCGGTGGGCACCACAGTGTCTGGTAGTCACCGATTATAATATTCTCATTTAGATTTATGACTTTACTTTTTGTTTAACTTAGATTTTCTGTTTGAATTATTATATTAATTGAGCCTCCTCATGAAGGGGCACTTGTAGTTTTGTTTCCTTGTTGATGACACATGCGTAACCCAGTGTCACCCTTATTGCCATCCTTTGTGACTGTTCCTCCTCGTCCTTCTTGACTGTCTACAACTTTCAACATGGTTGACCACTCTATCCTTCTTCAACGCTTCTCTACCGTCGTCCACCTGGGTGGTTCCATTCTTATCTATCTAATTGTAGCCTGAGAGTCAACTGCAATGGCTTCTCTTCCCCCCTCTCCCCCCGTATCATTACCCCTGGTATCCCCCAAGGATCCCCCAAGGATCTATCCTTGGCCCCCTCCTATTTCTCATCTACATGTTGCCCCTTGGCGACATCATCCGAAAACAAAGTGTCAGTTTCCACATGTGTGCTGATGACACCCAACTCTACCTCACTACCACTTCTCTCGACCCTTCCTCAGGCTCTAAATTGTCAGACTGCTTGTACGACATTCAGTTCTGGATGAGCAAAAATGTTCTCCAATTGAATATTGGAAAGACCGAAGCCATTGTTTTCGGTCCCCGCTACAAACTCAGGTGTCCTTAGCCACTGACTCCATCCCTCTCCCCAACTACTGTCTGAGGCCGAACCAGACTGTTCACAATCTTGGTGTCATATTTGACCCTGAAATGAGCATTTGACCACATGTCCGTGGCATAACTAAAACTGCCTATTTCCACCTCTGTAACATCGCCCATCTCTGCCCTTGCCTCAGCTCATTTGCTGCTGAAGCCCTCATCCATGCCATTGTTACCTCTAGACTTAACTATTCCTGGCTGGCCTCCCACATTCTACCCTATGTAAACTTGAGGTCATCCAAAACTTGGCTGCTCCTGTCCTAACTTGCACCAAGTCCCGCTCACCCATCACCCCTGTGCTCGCTGACCTACATTGGTTCCCGGTTAAGCAACACCTCGATTTCAAAATTCTCATCCTTGTTTTCAAATTCCTTCACTGCCTTGCCCTTCCCTATCTTTGTAATCTCCTCCAGTCCCACAACCCCACAAGATGTCTGCGCCCCTCTGCTTCTGTTCTCTTGAGCTTGAGAATCCCTGATTATAATCGCTCAACCATTGGTCACGGTGCCTTCTGTTGTCTAGGTATCGAAGCACTGACTACGCTCGACCAGCTCTGTTGGGCAGGCTACATCGTCCGCATGCCCGACATGAGACTCCCAAAGCAAGTGCTCTACTCGGAACTCCTACACGGCAAGCAAGCCCCAGATGGGCAGAGGAAATGTTTCAAGGACACCCTCAAAGCTCCTTGATACCTGTGACTACTTCTAGAAAATAATTAATACATGCATTTCAACCACCAAAGTGCACCATCCCCACTGGCACCTGGGAATCCCTGGCCCAAGACCGCCCAAATTGGAGGAAGAGTATCCGGGAGGGCGCTGAGCACCTCGAGTCTCGTCGCCGAGAGGATGCAGAAATCAAGCGCAGACAACGGAAAGAGCGTGCGGCAAACCAGTCCCACCCACCCTTTCCTTCAACCATTGTCTGCCCCACATGTGACAGACACTGTAATTCCTGCATTGGACTGTACAGCCACCTGAGAACTCCCTTTTAGAGTGGAAGCAAGTCTTCCTCGATTTCAAGAGACAGCCTTTCAAGAGATGATGATGATGATGATTGGAATTTCCTTCCCAAACCTCTCCATCTCTCTACCTGTCTTTCCTCTTTCAAGACGCTCCTGAAAACCTACCTCTTTGACCAAGCTTTTGGTCACCTGCCCTAATTTCTCCTTATGTGGCTCGATGTCAATTTTTAAAAATCTCACATTACTCCTGTGAAGCGCCTTGGGATGTTTCACTATGTTAATGGAGCTATATAAAAACAAGTTGTTGTTGTTGCTGTAAGAAATTAGGCATAACAATTAGACTGCTTTGTTCATGTTTCCAGTTGATGTTAATCCATTAACGATCCTTGTTTACTTCAAATTAAGGAAAAGTTTGTTCCAAATCCTGGTAACAAATCACTTTGCATGAAAGCACAAAATTGTAGAGCAAAGTTGCATTTACATATGATAAACAGACACTTTTGGGTTGTCCTCATTGAAAGCAAATCTGCTAAAACGGCAGTTTAAAGGGGTAGAGAAAGTGGCTGGCAATCCCTTGAGGCAAAGAATAGAGTAAAATGCCACAGTGTGGAGCACTGATGTAACCAGATAGTCGGCCTTTCAACACTGGTGCAAGGGAACATTCATTCAGTGTTGTAGGATGACCTCATTCTTCAGTAAGATTTACTTAACTTCAGGTACCTTGTATAATGAGCTATCCCATCAATTGACCTTTGTCTCTGGAGCATTTGAAATGGCATTGTTCCTTACTGTTTACAGCAAGTATGGCAGTGTAATGTTAATGTTACTAGACTAGTAATCCAGAGGCCTGGACTAATAATCCTGTGCACATGAGTGCAAGTTCCAGCATGACAGTTTGAGAATTGAAATTCAGTTCAAAAAAAATCTGGATGTAAAAGTCTGGTTATAAGTAAAAGTGAACATGAAATTGTTAGACTGTTGTAAAAACCCAACTGGTTGAGGGAGGGAAACCTGCTGTCCTTACCTGATCTGGCCTACACGTGGCTCCAGTCCCACACCAAGTGACCTAGCAAACAACTCAATTATATCAAAACCGCTACAGCATTGTGAATGCATCTTATCCACAAGGGCTGCAGCAGTTCAAGGAGAAGACCCATTACTACCTTCTGAGGGATACTAGGGATGGGCAATAAATGCTGGCCTTGTCAGCAACACCCACATTCCGAGAAGGAATATATATATATATAAATTCACTTTTAACCATTAGGTTAGGATTATTACTTGGCAGCCGTTTCAGAAATATATATTGCTTGTAAAGTACAAAGCATGTGATTCAGAGCAGTAAGGCGATGGTGACTTTCCATTTGTCCCTGTTTATGAAAGGGTCGAGTTTTTGGCTCATGTTCGTGACCAGACTCTTTGCATTGTCTCTGTTCTTGGAAAATAGTCACAGAAAATGGTGCCAGAATAAAACGTGATACCTTTGGCTTTGTAAGATTCAACCCTGTTCCTGTGCTGCTGAAGGTTGACTCCAGGTTTGACTTTGTATCAGTCTTCAACTATATTCTGTTAATTTGCAGAGACTTGGGGCCCCACATCTGAATGACAAAGGAGGAAGCTATGTACTTCAAATGAAGCACAAACTATTTCAGCACAATACAAACAGAGCAATCCCCTCACAAGCTAGCACCGGAATAAACCTGAGGAACTTCTGGCTCATTCTCATAAACTGCTATCTTTGGAAATCTTGACAGTTTATCTGTAACTTTGGGAGAGGGGGTGGGAAATAATATAATTATTTTGAAAAAGAACAGTTAGAAGATTAAACCGATAGTTCTATTCAAAGGCAGGGGTCCCAATTTAACAGCAAGAAAAACCCTCTGAACTGTTGGGTTAATTTACCTGAGTCTGCACAGGAATGCCATACCTTGTCTGCCACCAGTGCAACATGGGAAATCGTGAGCAATACTCAGTGAGTGAGCACTTAAAGTTTAGGCTCGTGTGTTATCTCAATTTAAACCGAATGGCCTCCTCCTGTGCTGTGTTATTCTATTAACCCCCCCACCCCCTCCCACAACAGGCAGGAGAGGATTGGGCGGGGGGGGGTGGGGGGGGAAGGGGAGAGGTTAAAAAATTAAAAGTCGCGACCCCAACCCGCCACATACATGCCTGCCGCCATTTTTGCTGCGACAGGTTATGTGGCGTGTCTGTGACCTCTCCAGGAGATTTACTATTTAAATCAGGCTCCCACATTGCAATCAGGCACCTGATTTAAATTTAACAGTTACCGTCAGGTTTGCCAGGGCTCGGGAAACCCGGCAGCTAATTGGGGACTGGGACAGATAGTTGCAGAAGGTAAGTGCTTTTCAGAGCACTCCATGTGGATCAGGAGGAGTAAGAGTGTTTCCAACACCACGCCCCCCCCCCCCCACCACCTCCTGAAGCAAACCTTCTGCCGTTCGCTCCCTTCACTTCTCTGCCATGATCGGTAAACTACCTATCCCACCCCAACCCCCGATCTTGCACTCCCCCCAATCGCTCATCCCCTCACTCTTTGATCTTGAAGCACCTGTCCTGTGTTCGACCAACCACCTCCTCCCACCAACAAGCCCCGGTCTTTCATTCCCTCCCACCCTCCTGATTTCCGGGCTCCGATCCCCTCCCCACTCCAGGCCATGATCTTCACCGATTGCCAGGGTCCACAAAAAGGTCCCCGGCTGTGACCTTCTACCACTGGCTTTCCCACCCGGTAGCTGGCCAGCCTGGCAATCTGGCCACTTGCCGGGAAGGAAACGGAATAAAAAAGTGATAATGAGGTCATGCCGTTAAATTTGATGGGACCTCCGCATCTGCGGGATTTCCAGGTTTCCTCGCTGCGCTCCCCCGCCTCTCTGTAAATATTGGGGCCATGATTCTACTTAAATGTAAGTTGTTTCAGAAACTGGCATTTAGCGCTGAACCTATTGTCAGTTTGATTGACATCAGCGTCAATGAAAAAGGTGCACAACCTGCAAAAAAAAGTAGGAGGCAGAGTGGCAATAAATCTTGATGTTGCTGTCTCCGCACTTTGCTGTTGTGTGAGAGCAGTCAAAGTGGAATCTTTGCAGACAGGTGGAATGGTTTCGCTGTGGACGTTCCAGCTACACGCGAGTAGGCGTTTCAAAGTTTTGACTGGTACTGGGCGTGTGGGGTAGGAATGGAGAGCTGCAGCTTCTTAGGTGAATCAGTGAAGCACAATGTGTTTCCTAATGTTTCAAGGTCACCCTCAAAGCCTCCTTGGTAAAGTGCAACATCCCTACCGGCACCTGGGAATGCCTGGCCAAAGACCGCCCAAAGTGGAGGAAGAGCATCTGGGAGGGTGCTGAGTGCCTCGAGTCTTGTCGCCGAGAGCATGCAGAAATCAAGCGCAGACAGCGGAAGAAGTGTGCAGAAAACCATATACAGCACCCACCCTTTCCTTCAACCACTGTCTGCCCCACCTGACACAGAGACTGTAATTCCCGCATTGGACTGTACAGTCACCTGAGAATTCACTTTTAGAGTGGAAGCAAGTCTTCCTTGATTTCGAGGGACTGCCTACGATGATGATGACTCCATTCAGAGTGATTTTGTAGCTCAGGGTTATTTTAGTTTTACGAGGAGTAAGATCAGAGGTGGGCTAAGGAACGGGCAGAGATAGGGTGGGAAAGAATCAGGGTGGGGGAAGCGCAGGGACAGGGTGGGGAGAGGTGTGTAGACCCCTGGGGGGTGGAATTGCGGAGATCACTGTTGGGGAATGTGCAGAGACTCCTGGTGAGGGAGGTATGGGACCCCTGGTGGGGGCAATTGCGGAGTCCCCTGTTGGGGAATGTGTGGAGACCCCTGATGAGGGAGGTGCGGAGAGCTTGGTGGGGAGAGGAGCAGAGACCCCCCTGGTAGGGAGATATGCGGAGACCCCTGGTGGGGGGAGGTGCAGAAACCCCTAATGGGGGAGGTGTGGAGACCTCTGGTGGGGGGAGGTGCAGAGAACACTGGTGGGGAGGTACAGAGGCGCAGGTGTGTAGACCCCTGTTGGGGGAGGTGCGGAGACCCCTGGTGGGGGAGGTGCGGAGACCCCTGGTGGGGGGAGATATTGGGGAGCAGGTGCGGAGAACCCTGGTGGGGGCGGTGCGGAGACCCCTGGTGGGAGGAGGTGCAGAGACCTCTGGTCGGGTACAGTGTGGAGACCCTTGGTGGGGGGAAGTGTGGAGACCCCTGGTGGGGGAGGTGCTGAGAGCCTTGGTGGGGGGGAGGAGCAGAGACCCCTGGTGGGAGGAGGTACAGGGGGAGGTGCGGAGGCAGCTGGTGAGGGGACTGGGGCTGAGAAGAACACTTGGTGTGAATATCCTTGTGAAAGAATTGCACTTCAATATCGACACAGACTTGTATTTCATGAAAAAGGAATAAATTGCTCCCTGAATTAATTATGTAGTGAAATCATGCAGTTTGTGGGAATGGGACCTAAAGTTGTGGATGTTGTCAAATGTTCCAGGGATAGGGCCAGAGATAGAGAAACCAAGGGGGGCGGGAGGGGGGGGGGGGAAGGAATGAGTGTTTCTCCCACTTGTGGGAGGGGCTGAGTCATCTCAACAATTCACCCTTCGATCACTGGGTACAGGTATAGTCGATTTGGAGTAAGGGAATAAAATAATTTAAAAAGTCATTCTGTAGCCACCTGAAAGTAAATCAAAAAGCAGAACCTGTGGCCTCCTGTAAAGTACATGGGCGCACACAGAGAAGCATACACACTCCTCAATAGCAGTTCAGTGGATTGTGAACACACCTACTTCAGCATATCACTATAAATCAGTAATAGCTTTTTAACATCTACTAATTAAATTGTCAGGTTGCTGGATTATTTCTCTATTTGAATTGCATATCCCCTCTTGTTGTATAAAAGATGACCCCCCTCCCCCCGCATCAAAATCCAATCCCCTCACAACTTGCATTTGTATAGAAAAACGTCCCAAGGTGCTTCATACAAGCACTAACATTACAAAGCTTCAATCCACCAACAATTTCACCTTCATGCTGGCCAAAAGCTTTTCGATTTTGTTCCAAAAGGTTTTCTCTTTGTGCTCTGTAGCCTGTGGGTTTGGATTGTTGACCTAGTCTTGGCACGTGAGCTGCCGATGTTTGCTGCAGCTCCTTGGAGCAGACTCTTGGATCTAACATTGATGACCTCTGGCCTGTGGCCTGCACTGATATGGTGGAGGGATCAGCTTTCATTTACCGCACTGAATGTTTGAAAGAGTGAGCTTACAGTTAAAAAGTCGCGTTAAACATAAATTACAGTGAAGATTCACTTTTATCACTAAGTGACATTCGTTGAAAATATTGCTGATTGTTTCAAGAAGCTTTTTTCTTTATTAAAAGAGTGGAACAGACTGTAGTTGAGTTTGAAAGTGCTTGCTTCTGTGGAGTTCACATAGTTTGGGTTTGCAAATTGCTTAAGTCACTTTGCAAGAATTTGTTTATTGCAGATAACATCTTAAATCAGATTGAAGTCTTTCTAATAATCAAAAGTGGAATTCTCCCAAGCCCCCTTCCCCATTTGTAGCTACTTCCCCTGCCTCCGCCCACCCCCACACTCACATTCACTCACACACACATCATATCGCATTCCACAGCTGATGGCCTCAGACAGTCTCGATGGGAGTTTGATTCAACATGAATCTCAGACTGCGTCACATTGAACCTTTAGCTGGTGATTGTTGATTTGGACCAGCTGTGAATTGGAATTAGGGACTATCCATTGCCGGGGAAGGGGAAGCGACTGCTTTATTCAGGCTAAATTTCTTACAATTCTGCAAAAGACAAGAATATAGAAAGAAACATACTGTGGAGATTTGATGACATCTCAGCTTTTGTGTTTCTAAAGTGGCCAGCTGATAAGAGACTGAGGTTTCATTTTTCCACCTCACCATTGTGAAGTATGGCTGTAGCTTTCTTACTTCTTAGGCATCCGGACCGGGGTCAAGCAGGGCTGCGTCATTGCACCAACACGCTTCACGATCTTCCTCGCTGCAATGCTTCATCTTACTCTCAACAAGCTCCCTGCTGGAGTGGAACAAAACTATAGAACCAATGGGAACCTGTTCAACCTTCGCCGTCTCCAGGCTAGCTCCAAGGTTGTCCCATCCTCTGACATCGAACTACAGTATGCGGACGATGCTTGCGCATACTCAGAGGCCGAACTCCAAGCCATCGCCAACACCTTCACCGAAGCATACGAAAGTATGGGCCTTACACTAAACATCCGTAAGATAAAGGTCCTCCACCAACCTAACTACGCCACACAGCACTGCCCCCGGTCATCAAAATCCATTGAGGGAGTGGTTCACCAGAATGATTCCCGGGATGGCGGGACTGACATTTGAGGAGAGGCTGGATCAACTGGGCCTTTATACACTGAGTTTAGAAGGATGAGAGGGGATCTTATAGAAACATATAAGATTCTGATGGGACTGGACAGGTTAGATGCGGGAAGAATGTTCCCGATGTTGGGGCAGTCTAGAACCAGGGGACACAGTCTTAGGATAAAGGGTAGGCCATTTAGGACTGATTTGAGGAGAAACTTCTTCACTCAGAGAGTTGTTAACCTCTGGAATTCTCTACCGCAGAGAGTTGTTGATGCCAGTTCATTGGATATATTCAAGAGGGAGTTAGATATGGCCTTTATGGCTAAAGGAATCAAGGGGTATGGAGAGAAAGCAGGAAAGGGGTACTGAGGGAATGATCAGCCATGATCTTATTGAATAGTGGGGCAGGGCGAAAGGCCGAATGGCCTACTCCTGCACCTATTTTCTATGTTTCTATGTAAACAGGTGAGTGTTTAGAACTCCTGATGGCAGGCCCCTTACAAAATGGAGCCGGCTACATCGCCGATTAGAATGACTGCATTTTGAGGCTCCATTAATGGGAGGTGTTGGCAGTGAACATCGACCCCTGAGCAGCTGCACCTTGCTGAGTTAACATGGAGTTTACAATGATATTGCTCTTTTTAGGAACCAATAAATATATATTAACCAATATATTAAGATCTATTCAGCCTCCTGAAAAGGCTTTAAGCTTTGAGCAAATTGGGTAGATTTTATTTTTTATTTTTAGCTCACTTTTTTAGACTTAACAAAGTTATTTAATTACTATTTTTTTCTAAAATGACTATAATCTCTTTTGCTCTTGTATTTTCCTACGCTGCTCCATGGTACGTACTGGGAGCACATAGATCAACATTGTGCCTTCCAAGGCGCTCCGTTCACCGAAATGTTTATTCCATGAGAAGTTAAGAATGTGCAGAATTGATCAAGTTCACTGCCCTTCCCAGTCAGCAGGAAATATCAGGCCATCATTGGCTAAAGGAGTGAATCTAACTGCATCTTAAAATCTCCAATGACAAATTAAAACCTGAAGGAATGAGATTCCACACATGTAATCGTTCTTTTTTGGTGCCAGAGATGTTAATTGATGGTAATTAACAATTAACACATCGTTAAAAGAATCTCTGACCGCTAATCCAGGCGTAAGTAAGTACGCGCAAACTTTAAATAGCTCCAAAAACCCATTCCTTGCATCACTTCAGACTGGCTCTAACTTCCTCTAACTTTCTGTGATGAGTTTAGTTCATATCTACCCCGCAAATACAGTAACCTCACAACATTTAATGCGTTCAATGGGGAGCCAGACAGCAATTTTCGCAAAGCTAATGGCGGAGCGGCACATCTTCGACAGCAACATTTGGATTTCTGCAGTTAAGCATGCATCTACCCCTTGCCTGAAATTGCTGTAGCATTTCCACATAAATAGCAGTGAGTGCCATTGGCCTCAACATTATTTTGATAGCAAATTATGGCCCATCATATCCTTTGATACCTCTCATGCCACTCCATTATATCTCCCCCAGGTACTGATTCAACTCTGTCTCTTAGAGTTGCTGATACAATCAGCTCACCCTCCCCTTTTCCAGGTTGAGGGGGGCTATACCCTTGTATAGAACCTGTTTATGAGCTTGATTCCTGCCTCACAGTTTTACTTACTCCTTCAGCTAAGACGTGCCCATGACGGCTCCGTACCCCAGACCTGCCCGAGACTGCCCCGTACCCCAGACCTGCCCGAGACTGCCCCATTAACCAGACCTCCCCGTGACTGCCCCGTACCCCAGACCTCCCCGTGACTGCCCCGTACCCCAGGCCTTCCCCTCATTGCCCCATACCCCAGACCTGCCCGGGACTGCCCCGTACCCCAGACCTGTCCAAGACTGCCCCATTAACCAGACCTCCCCGAGATTGCCCCGTGCCCCAGACCTGCCCGGGACTGCCCCGTACACCAGACCTCCCTGTGACTGCCCCATTAACCAGACCTCCCCGAGACTGCCCCATACCCGAGACCTGCCCGAGACTGTCCCGTACCCCAGACCTGCCCTTAACTTCCTCGTACCCCAAACCTGCCCGGGACTGCCCCGTACCTCAGACCTGTCCAAGACTGCCCCATTAACCAGACCTCCCTGAGATTGCCCCGTGCCCCAGACCTGCCCGGGACTGCCCTGTACCCCAGACCTCCCTGTGACTGCCCCATTAACCAGACCTCCCCGAGACTGCCCCATACCCGAGACCTGCCCGAGACTGCCCCGTACCCCAGACCTGCCCTTAACTTCCTCGTACCCCAATCCTGCCCGGGACTGCCCCGTACCCAAGACCTGCCCGTGACAGCGGTCGATGTCACTCTAGGTTTGACTGACTAGAGATGATTTTCTGCGGTTTTTGCCCATTTTGTGCCCATTTGTCTCTCACCCCAAGATGGAGTCCAAGGGCCTGAACACAGTGGGAAAGAGCTAGTCTGAACATTCATCAGGGGTAAAGCTCAACTGCAGTGGTGGGAAACAAAGAGAGTGATAACAGATCGGTCACCTGTTGTACCCCCGTCTCGATTGCGTCAAGAGTGGGCTGGGTCAGCTGCTATCAAGGTAACTTGTGTGGCAGTGGGGGTGGTGGGAGAATGGGTGTCGTGATCGCGTCGGGTGGGGGTCCCAGGGTGGCAGCAGCTCAGATTATTTTTGAGGGGCACTCCACTCTTACCTTTGATGGGCCACGACTGTGCCCTGTATAATGGGCAGCTAATCCACTGCCACCCGTCTTTGCCTCCCTGCCAAGTTGAACTTTCCGCCCATTGAATGCGGTATTCCCACTTACGGCTCACTGGTTGGGGAATTCAATACTCCGCTGCCAAGGGCAGCACATTTAAAAAGCAAACCTGCACCAAGAAAAATAATGTAATAAAATGTGGTTAGGTCTGTTAAAGTGGCTGAAAAGTCCTGATTACTTTTTTATGCAATGTTAAACTTTTCAGACTCTGCGATGAGACCACAGTCTTTTGGCAAATTAGTAAGGTATAGAATCCAGCGTCCAGGTCACCTCAGTCATCACGTCCTTATGTTGCTAATTTAGTAAAAATACCTGTTCAGTGCTTTTCATTTTGGGGATGTGGGCAAAGCCGGCATTTATTGCCCATCCCCAGTCGCCCTGAGAAGGTGGTGGTGGGCCATCTTCTTGAACTGCTCCAGTTCGTGTGATTCTTTGTAGCGGTTTTGATACAGGTACAACAAAGTGGTTTGCTCGATCAGTTTAGAGGGCAGTCCCACTTTGGTGTGGGACTGAAGTCACATATAGGCCAGATGGTGTAAGGTTGGCAGGTTTTCTTCCCGAAAGAACATTAGTGAACGAGGTGTGTTAGCACGACAATCCGACATCTTCATGGTCAATTTTATTGACACCAACTTTTTATTAAAAGTGAATTAAAATTTTCAAACTGCTCATGGTGGGATTATGAACTCATGTTCTCTGGATTATTAGTCGAGTAACATAACCACTACACTACTGTACTTACCGAAGTGATGGAGAATGTTCCTATGGTCAGATACAGTTGGGTTCAAGGATATGACCACTGAGATGTCACTCATTCAGTGGTAGAGCACAGAGGTATGTATTTTTGCTATGTGAGCATGATTTCAGACACTGGGAGAAACTTTCAATGAGCAGCTGGCAGTTGAAGATCGGAGGGGACCTCAGCTGAACAGGCAAGGCCGGCCTGATGCAATTTTCAAGCGGGCCTGTAAATTGGTAAAAAGCAGGCCTGCCCCTGACAGTTGGGATGCTCTTTAAAAATCCAAATTGGGGTCTTACACCGCTGTCGTACAAATAAGCGGCGTGTTCGCCTGCACAAGCTCGGCCGATTCATATCGAGCGGTGGCAGGCCGAACTTAAGGTCCTTAAAATGACCTCCGGAGAAGTCACCCAAACCTTTATCACCCCTTCAGTCAGCTGTGGCTCAGTGGGTAGCACATTTGTCTCTGAATCAGAAGGTTGTGGGTTCAAGTCCCACTTCAGGAATTTGAGCACTGACACTCCAGTGCAGTGCTGAGGGAGCTGCACTGTCGGAAGTGCTGTTTTTCGGATGGGACGTTGAACCGAGGCCCTGTCTGCTTTATCAGATGAACATAAAAGATCCCATGGCACTATTTTTGAAGAACAGCAGGGAAGTTATCTGTCATGTAAGTATGCTTGTGGATTTACTAGCCTCCAGGTGGCACCACTATCGGAGGTCATTGGGCTGTGCACACGTGTGTGCGGTCCAGGTATAAAAGGCCAGCCATCTTGTAATGTAATCACTTTGGGCCCTAATAAAGTCGAGCCAGGTTTGTACCTGTTTGGAGTTTACAGTATTCAGTCTATTGAGTTATTGCATACACAACATTTGGCGACGAGGTAACAAGAGCCTTTGCATGCAAAAATGAGCACAATTGGAATTCTGGAGCGATTCGTGGAGGGAGAAGATTGGGCAGACTTTGTAACCCACTTGAACCAGTACTTCATCTCCAATAAAATGGAGAAAGAGGCAGACGCAGTTCAGCGCCAGGTGGTCCTCCTCATTGTTTGTAGCCCGAAAATCTATGGACTCATAAAGAATCTCCTCTCGCCCTTAAGTCCAACGGACAAGGACTATGAAACATTGTGTGCTCAGGTACTTGACCATCTCAAACCAGATGAAGGCATCATCATCTCAAGATATCGATTCTACACGCACATTCGTTCTGAGGGCCAGGATTATCGGAATTCGTTGCCGACCTAAGATGTCTAGCTGGACCATGTAAGTTCGAAACTGCGTTGACAGATATGCTGTGGGACTTCTTTGTAATCGGCATCAATTACGAGGTGATCCTGCGTAAGCTACTGGCGGGGGTGACGCTGGATTTGAGCAACGCCATCACGATTGCCCAATCATGCATGACGACGGACAAAAGCTTAAAGCAGATATCATTGAAAAATCGGAACTCGGCAAGTACTGTAAACAAGATAGTACCGTCGTTTGGCAGAGCTGCATATAGCAGGGCCTACCCGACTGCGTACATGAAAAACGTGGCTGCTCAAAGTCTGCCAACGTGAATGAATCCGATATCACCGTGTTGGCGTTGTGGGGGAAATCATCGGCATCATCAGTGTCGGTTTAAACAGTATATTTGTAAAGTCTGTTCGAGAGTGGGGCATCTCCACGCATGTATCCGCAACTGAGCAAGCGTGCTGCGACACACCACATGGAGGATGATGACTAGTCTAGTGCGGATCCGGATATGCAATCTGAGATACCAGAGGAGGAAGTGTATGGACTGTATTCATTCCTAACAAAGAACCAACCGATAATGATTAATGTAAAACTTAATGATGTGCCAGTATCGATGGAATTGGACACGGGTGTGAGTCAATCAATAATGAGCCAGAGGACATTCGACAGACTGTGGGATACTAAGGCTGTGAGGCCTAAGCTGAGTCCAGTCAATGTTAAGTTGCATACGTACACTAAAGAACTCATAGCAGTGATTGGCAGCGCAGTAATCAAGGTGTCGTATGATGGTGCGGTTCACGACTTACCGTTATGGATTGTTCCAGGCAATGGTCCAATGCTGTTCGGCAGGAACTGGTTAGAAAAAAAATCATTAGATACATTCAAAAGGGAGTTAGATGTGGCCCTTATGGCTAAAGAGATCAAGGGGGTATGGAGAGAAAGCAGGAATGGGGTACTGAAGTTGCATGATCAGCCATGATCATATTGAATGGTGGTACAGGCTCGAAGGGCCGAATGGACTACTCCTGCACCTATTTTCTGTGTATCTATGGAAATGGAACTGGAACGAGATCAATGCGTTGTCGTCGGAGGAGGATATGCCATGTGCTCAAGTGCTGAGCAAGTTCCCCTCGCTGTTTGAACCAGGCATTGGCAATGTCACGGCAGCCAAGGTGCAGATCCACATGGACTCGGATGCAAGCCCGTCCATCATAAACATAGAAACATAGAAACATAGAAAATAGGTGCAGGAGTAGGCCATTCGGCCCTTCGAGCCTGCATCGCCATTAAATGAGTTCATGGCTGAACATGCAACTTCAGTACCCCATTCCTGCTTTCTCGCCATACCCCTTGATCCCCCTAGTAGTAATAACTACATCTAACTCCTTTTTGAATATATTTAGTGAATTGGCCTCAACAACTTTCTGTGGTAGAGAATTCCACATGTTCACCACTCTCTGGGTGAAGAAGTTTCTCCTCATCTCGGTCCTAAATGGCTTACCCCTTATCCTTAGACTGTAACCCCTGGTTCTGGACTTCCCCAACATTGGGAACATTCTTCTTGCATCTAACCTATCTAAACCCGTCAGAATTTTAAACGTTTCTATGAGATCCCCTCTCATTCTTCTGAACTCCAGTGAATACAAGCCCAGTTGATCCAGTCTTTCTTGATATGTCAGTCCCGCCATCTGGGAATCAGTCTGGTGAACCTTCGCTGCACTCCCTCAATAGCAAGAATGTCCTTCCTCAAGTTAGGAGGCCAAAACTGTACACAATACTCCAGGTGTGGCCTCACCAAGGCCCTGTACAACTGTAGTAACACCTCCCTGCCCCGGTACTCAAATCCCCTCGCTATGAAGGCCAAAAAGCCATTTGCTTTCTTAACCGCCAGCTATACCTGCATGCCAACCTTCAATGACTGATGTACCATGACACCCAGGTCTCGTTGCACCTCCCCTTTTCCTAATCTGTCACCATTCAGATAATAGTCTGTCTCTCTGTTTTTACAACCAAAGTGGATAATCTCACATTTATCCACATTATACTTCATCTGCCATGCATTTGCCCACTCACCTAACCTATCCAAGTCACTCTGCAGCCTCATAGCATCCTCCTCGCAGCTCACACTGCCACCCAGCTTAGTGTCATCCGCAAATTTGGAGATACTACATTTAATCCCCTTGTCTAAATCATTAATGTACAGTGTAAACAGCTGGGGCCCCAGCACAGAACCTTGCGGTACCCCACTAGTCACTGCCTGCCATTCTGAAAAGTACCCATTTACTCCTACTCTTTGCTTCCTGTCTGCCAACCAGTTCTCAATCCACGTCATCACACTACCCCCAATCCCATGTGTTTTAATCTCTTGTGTGGGACCTTGTCGAAAGCCTTCTGAAAGTCCAAATACACCACATCCACTGGTTCTTCCTTGTCCACTTTACTGGAAACATCCTCAAAAAATTCCAGAAAATTTGTCAAGCATGATTTCCCTTTCACAAATCCATGCTGACTTGGACCTATCATGTCACCTCTTTCCAAATGCGCTGCTATGACATCCTTAATAATTGATTCCATCATTTTACCCACTACCGATGTCAGCTCGGGTAGTTATGTATGTGATGAGGGAGAAGGTCGAAACGAACTGGACAGATCCAGCGTGAAGGGATCATATCACCGGTCGAATTTAACGAATAGACCAGCCCCATTGTTCCCGTGTTGAAAAGTGATGGCCCTGTCAGGATTTGTGGAGGCTACAAGGTTACAATCAACCGAGTTTCGAAACAGGATCAATACCCATTACCAAGAGCTGATGACCTGTTTGCAACGCTAGCCAGGGGAAAGTCATTCACAAAACTGGATCTGACATCGGCCTACATGACACAGGAGCTGGTCGACACGTCGAAGCAACTTCTGTGCATCAACACTCATAAAGGACTGTTTATCTACAATAGGTGCCCTTTTGGAATTCGCTCGGCTGCAGCCATATTTCAGAGGAACATGGAGAGTCTACTGAAGTTCGTCCCCAGAACCGTCGTGTTCCAAGATGACATACTGGTCACAGCTCGTGACTCCTCCGAACATCTGAACAACCTGGAAGAGGTTCTACATTGTCTGGACAAAGTGGGACTCAGACTGAAATGCTCGAAGTGCGTCTTCATGGCACCGGAAGTCGAATTCCCGGGGAGGAAAATTGCTGCTGACGGTATCAGGCCTACGGACTCGAAAACCAAGGCCATCAAAAATGCACCCAAGCCTCAGAATGTGACGGAGCTGCATTCGTTCCTTGGTCTACTCAACTACTTCGGTCATTTCTTACCTAGACTGAGCACCTTATTAGAACCACTGCACATGCTGCTAAGGAAAGGCTTGGGGTGCGTCTCAAGATAGAGCTTATGAGAAAGCTACTGATCTGCTTTGCTCTAACAAGCAGCTGGTACATTGTGACCCATGTAAGCATCTAGTATTGGCCTGTGTTGCTTCGTTATATGAAGTTTGTTGCGTACGCCAACAAGCTAATGAGTCGGGCAAATTATAACCTGTTGCATATGCTTCAAAAAGTTTGTCAAAGACGGAAAGAGTCTACAGCATGGTAGAGAAAGAAGCACTAGCATGTGTGTATGGGATTAAAAAGATGCATCAGTACCTGTTTGGTCTTCAATTTGAACTGGAAACAGATCACAAGCCACTCATTTCATTGTTTTCGGAAAACAAAGGTATCAATACCAATGCATCGTCCCGCATCCAGAGGTGGGCGCTGACATTATCTGCCTATGATTATGTCATTCGCCATAGACCTAGCACTGAGAATTGTGCCGAGGCATTGAGCCATCTGCTGTTGCCCACACCGGAGGTGGAAACACCACAACTGGCAGATCTACTGTTTGTCATGGATGCTTTTGAAAGTGAAGGAACCCCTGTCACGTCCCAGCAAGTTAAGACCTGGATCAGCCAGGACCCGATATTATCGATTGTGAAACGTTGTATCCTTAGTGGTGATTAGTCTGCCATACCCAAGAAAATGTGTGAGGAGACCAAACCTTACATCCGTCGCAAAGACGAACTATCCATTCAATCAGATTGTATACTGTGGAGTAATCGTGTTGTTATGCCCAAGAAAGGCAGAGAGAAATTTCTGCATGATCTACATAGCACGCATCCCGGTATTGTCATGATGAAAGCCATTGCCAGGTCTCATGTATGGTGGCCTGGAATTGACTCTGATCTGGAATCATGTGTGCATCAGTGCAACACTTGCATGCAGCTTAGTAAAGCACCAGCGGAGTCACTGCTGAGTCTGTGGTCGTGGCCATCTAAATCTTGGTCCAGGATCCACATCAACTTTGCAGGTCCCTTCCTGGGAAAGATGTTCTTAGTTGTGGTAGATGCTTATTCCAACTGGCTAGAGTGTACAATCATATCATCCAGCACATCCACAGCTACCACTGAGAGCGTTCATGTCATGTTTGCTACGCATGGTCTGCCTGACATTGTTGTAAGCGAAAACGGATCTTGCTTCACCAGTATGGAGTTTCAAGAGTTCATGAAACTTAACGGTATCAAACATGTGAGGTCAGCATCATTCAAACCCGCATCCAATGGACAAGCAGAGCGTGCGGTCCAAACCATCAAGCAGAGTATGAAACGTGTAACTCAAGGTTCACTGCAAACTCGCTTGTCACGCATATTGCTTAGTTACAGGACAAGACCCCATATGCTTACCGGGGTCTCTGATGCTGAACTATTGATGAAGAGAGATCTCAAGACCAGACTCTCTCTTGTCCACCCTGATTTGAATAATCGTGTCGAATACAGACGTCAAAGTCAGCAAGAGTATCATGATCGCGCTACTGTGTCATGCGACATTTCTATCAATGATCCTGTGTATGTACTGAATTATGGTCAAGGTCCCAAATGGATCGCTGGTACTGTTACGGCCAAGGGGGGTAACAGAGTGTTTAGCGTTAAGCTCAAGAATGGGCAGACATGCAGGAAACATGTCGATCAGATAAAGCTGCGGCACACGGATGAACCGGAACAGTCTGAGGAAGACACAATCAGTGACCAACCAACCTACCCTCAGTCATCAGAGGACTCCGCTGTCATCAGTGAATCTGGACTTTCAATCCCTGACATGGTCATTGCCACTCCCATCAGATCGGCTACCCAGCCCCCAGTCATAACAGACTCAGAACGCTCGCCCAAGGCTGGAGTTGAACTGAGACGTTCAACTCGGGAGCAGAAAGCCCCGGACCATCTCAGTTTGTAAAAAGACCGTTACTAATATCTTAAAGGGGGATTGTCATGTATGTATGCTTGGAATTACTAGCCACCAGGTGGCACCACTGTTGGAGGTCATTGGGCTGTGCGCACGTGTGTGCGGCCCAGGTATAAATGGCCAGCCATCTTGTAATGTAATCACTTTGGGCCATAATAAAGTAGAGCCAGGTTTGTACCTGTTTGGAGTTTACAGTATTCAGTCTATTGAGTTATTGCATACACAACATGATCTCTAGTGTCCTGGCCAATAGTTATCCCTCAATCAACATAACAAAAACAGATTATCTGGTCATTATCACATTGCTGTTTGTGGGAGTTGCTGTGCGCAAATTGGCTGCTGCGTTTCCACATTACAACAGTGACTACACTCCAAAAAGTACTTCTTGGCTATAAAGCGTTTTGAGTCATCCGGTGGTCGTGAAAGGTGCCAAATAAATGCGCATCTTTTCTTTTTGTGGTGCCAGGAGGTACAGGAGTGCTGCCTGCTGCCTGCTTTCCCCCCACCCCAGGGATCGTCCCCTGCCTGAGCACGACTGGCCATGCCGGCTCAGCGTAAGACCCGGCTCATTACCCACCCTCCCACAGTGGTGTGCCTGATTGGCGCCCGCAGTTTGCCAGCAGCATTCACATGAAGCCTTTCCCTGGAAGTAGTTTTGAGCTCCCGACGCCAAACCACCAACTTCACTCTCGTGTTGGGGAGAAGTCAAAAATCCCCCCATCCTTGTGTAATTAAACGTAGATTTGAGACTGCAACAGGCCATTGCTAAATAAGACTTCTTATGGCTAGATGGGTGATTGCCCCATATATGTAGTACTGAACCAAACAGACTTGGAAGGGCCCATGCTGAATCCCCAGTCTGTGCTGTAGTCGCTGATCATGGACAGGGAGCTAATTGGCACACGGCAGTCAGCTCTGGTGCCCTTGGACTGATGGACAACATTAAATCACCCCAGGTTTCTGCTTCTATTCACTAGCCAGTGGCTATAGGGAGCCCGGCAACTTCCATATGTAAGATGATAATACCCAACTCCCTTGCTAGGCTCCTGTTCCCGCCTTCCTTAAACTCCGCTGCCTGCATCCCGTCCAATGCTGAGTCCTACTTACCCATCGCCCCATTCCTCATGGAGTGCACTGGCATGTGTGCCCAACACATTGGGGTAGATTTTAACTTGGCACCGCCAGTATAAACACGGCGGTAGCTAGCAATAAATTAGCTGCATGTTATTTACTGCCCATCCCACTGCAGCCATCTTGAAAGATGGCGACCATTAGATGGCCAGAGCAGTTGCCTGTCACAGGCAGCAGGCCCTTTCTTTAATATGCAAGTCGGGGTTCAAAGACATATAGCTGGCAGCACGCTCCTTGCTTCTCCAACCCTGTGGCACTGGAGCACCAACTTTACCATGAGACAATATCTTTGCATGTGAGGGACCTGGGTGAGCAACAGGCTGACACGGTGACTCCTGCCAAACCTGGACAGTGGGTGGGAGCGGGAATTCAGGTGGCAGGGGAACTGCCACCGCGAACCCGCACGAAAGGTGAAGTAGGGAGATTAGGGAGGGGGGGGCAATTGGTATCGGAGGTGGCGGGGCCGGGAAGTGGAATCACGGGGAAAGCCCTGCTCCTCCTAGCCCACAAGAAAACCTAATAATGTTTTAAAATACCGTACCTGCCTGGATCTCCTCTGGCCCTCGATTCGACTCACGGCAGGTTTGGCCTGGAAAGGTGGAGCCGTCATTGCTCCCCAACTCAGGCCTCCAGTGAAAGACGACATAATCGTAGCTCGATCTGCATATTTAAAGAGGACCCTGCCGACTTGGGACGGGATCAGATCGGGATGGAAAAGGAGTGGGTAAGTCCCCCACTCCATTTTAACTGCCCACTTTAAAATCGAGATCTACGTTTCTCTCTATCCCCATTGGTTCGAGATTCTTCAGCCAACTCAGCCCTGCTCTCCGGAACTCTCTCCCATGCTGCCACTTTTTTGCTGAATGAGTCAAAATTCCATCAAATTCTGAAACTTTGAAAGCAGCACTGTCCCATTGTTTGTAGCCACTTTCATGTATGAAAGGAGAGAGAGTTAAGCCTTCTTCCTGTCACACCTGTCAGGTGTAAATGGGCACCAGGATGCAGATATTGGGTATAAGTTACTGCAGTTTGATAGGCTTCCAGTTGGCAGAGTATCAGAGTTCTACGGGCAGACTTCCATGTTAACCCTTCCCTGGTCTACTTGCACCACGTTGTGGCTGAGGGAATGAGTGGGTAACTTGATCCCAGGCCACATATAGACATAATTCCCTGGATTGGGGCTTCCCAGTGGGGCACAGTGCTCACAGGGAAATCAAAGGCCTGATTTTCTACCCACTCAAATGAATGGATGGAAACTCGGATACTGTAGGCCCGACTGGTGTTTCCTGCACGTGCTGCTCCTCACTGGGAACTCTGTAAACCACAGCCTGAATCCAACATTACTGCAACAAAGTGGATTAAGACTCCCTGGAGTGCATTGCTGTTTTCAAACCCAAAACGTAAACTCAGCCTGAATCCAGTGCGAGGGCCCAAACTGACACTGGAACAAAGTGCTGTGAGGCTCCCTGGAGGAGAGAATCTTACTCCGCTTCCATCCAAAGCCAGGTTGGACCTCAATGCCCAATTTACACTCCACGAGTTTAATCAAAACCCGCTTTTCACTGTAGTGTAAATGCATCATAAGACAAAGAAAGAAAGAATTTGCATTTATATAGCGCCTTTCGCACACCAAAGACATCCTAAAGTGCTTTGCAGCCGATTAAGTACTTTTGAAATGTTGTCACTTCTTGTAATGTTGGGAAGCACAGAAGCTAATTTGCACATAGCAAGGTCTCCCAAACAACAATTGACATAATGAACAGGTAATCTGTTTTAGTGATGCTGGTTGAGGGATAAATATTGCCCAGGACACTTCTTAAAAATTATGTCATGGGATCTTTTACATTGCTCTGAGAGTGCAGACGGGGCCTCGGTTTAACATCTTATCCGAAAGATGGCACCTCTGACAGTGCAGCACTCCCCGAATGCATTGAAATGCCGGCCTAGATTATGTGCTTAAGTCTTTGGAGTGGGACTTAAACCCACGACCTTCTGAGGCGAGAATGCGACCACTGAGTCACGGATGACATCTGAACATACTGCTGGCTTTAACCCAACCGAATCAGTAAGATACTTGAGATGAAGGTTTAACTGGTGTGACATGTTTATTGCCATGATTCATCCATGATGCTAATGCACTCAAGCTTCCCGATGAACGTTGAATCCCTACCATTAGCAACAATGTAAGGTTGTCGTGGGATGTTTGCGTGATGGAGTTTTCATTGATTCCTGCCGGGACAGGTAGTTAGTAAATACCAACCGTAGCATCGTACCATTGAAACTGCCCTCTTGAGTTCAATGTGGATTTGCTGCTGTGGTCTGATTCATAAAATTCCAAAGTGGTTAAAATGTCATTGTTCGCTCTGGGATTACAGCCAGTTTGTAACCGCGCCAAGCTGCATTTGTTTCCCCAACAGGAGGGGAGTATCCTTTTAAACCTCACGTGCCCCGTGACTTCCTCCGCACTTGGCAGCAATATCAATAGCAGTATGAAAATGTGATGGAAAGTGATGTAATCACGATTGTTAGTGGCCCTGTGCTGCACTGAGTAGATGGATTTATTTGATTGGCTCTGTTATGAGTAGAATTGTGTATCATGTTTAGAAGGAAAGAACTTGAAATAGTAACTTGTCACAGCATCAGAACATCCCACAGTGCTTCACGTCCACGAGATCATTTTTAAAGTGCAGTCAGTGTTGTTATGTAAACAAATATGCTGGCCAATGTGTGCATAGTAAGATCCCATAAACAGCAAATGATCAGTTGATATTTTTGGTAGTGTTGGTTGAAGGATCAATATTGGCCTGAGAACTTCCCTGCGCATCTTGAAATAGTGCCATGGGATATTTTACATCCACCTGAGAGAGCAGGTGGGGCCTCGATTTAACGACTCGTCTGAAAATCGGCACCTGCAACAGTGCAGCACTCCCTCAGCACTGCACTGGAATGCCAGTCTAGATTACGGATCAAGTCTCCGGGATGGGACTCGATCCCATGACCTTCTCACAGAGACTGCTGACGGAGCTAAACTGGCACTTTACAGCATCATCACTGCAATGAATGAGAGTACAGCTGACAAATGGACAAAGAAATCTCAACAGAGAGTCATCAGGAAGGGGATTCCAGTCAGGATAACAAAGAAAATTGAGAGCATGCTCCCTCTCATTTGAGGGATTTGTTTGATTATATTAACACATTCATTATATTATTAGATTATTGCAAAATACTTGCGCAGCTAAGAAGCCAATTCATTTAAGGCCGTAGGATATAGTCTTTTGACCCTTTTCATTAACAGGGACGTGTCGAAATTGCCCCCCAGCTGAAAGTGGTGCACCTACTGTTTCTGAAGATTTTTCTCCACCCCAATCTATGTGAGTGATATTGCCGACTTTAAAAAAAATGTCATCTCCAGGCAGTGTTCGGGTCGGCTACATGTGGAACGGGTTGGACGCCTGTATGTGTCATCACATGTTAAAGGGGAGGGCTGCTGCGAGCTCTGCATTCACTTCAGTGGCACCCACTGGACCATCAGGGAGGGTTTCGGTTGGGCCAGCGGCCCAAGATAGGGGTGGGGGGGGTGGCTGGGCTGCCTGGTGGTGGTTCAGCTGAACCCGTGGACGCCATTGTCGGGCCAATCTTGGAGTCAGGCGGCAATTAAAATAAAATGAAGGCACCAGCAACGTGCCCTCCCCTTTAATGGCGGACGTGCCACCGAGGCACCACAGCTTCCCGCAGGGAAAAGATGTCAGTGACACCGACCAGCGGCCACTCTCTCCCGCGGGGCAATTCCATACTGGGCAATTTCCCGCGGGGGTCGGAAAAGGGGTCACCGCCAGTCCGACGGGCGGCAGCACGGGCAGCACGGAAACCCGTTCCCGCCGCTCTTGGCCCAGGGGTAATATAGGAAGGGTCGGCGTATCCGTCTGCCCCTGGTCATTAAGGCCTATCTGCTCCATTACCGCCTTAAGGAGGGGGGCAATATCCAGCCCCTCGATCGCTGATTTAATCTTGGGGTCAGGGGAATTGGGGGTACATAGCCCAAAGAGGATGGAGTACAACCGGCCCCCTAAAAATGTGAGGCCCAGGAGATTTTAATTGTTGCTGTGCTCCTCTTAAAGAGCCAATGAAATACTTTTTGAGGTATAGTCACTTATAATGTATGAAATTTGACCACCAATTGGGCATAGCAAGGTCCCACAAACAGCAATGTGATAATGACCAGATAATTTGTTTTAGATATTGGTTGAGGGATAAATATTGGCCAGAACACCATGGACAACTTCACTGCTCTTCTTCGAATAGGATCATGGGATCTTTTACATCCACTTGAAATGGCAGACGGCACCTCTGAAAATGCAGCACTCCCTCAGTAGTGTACTGGAGTGTCACCATGATTATGTGTTCAACTCTCTGAAGGGGAGGGGGAACTTGAACCCACAATCTTCTGACTCAGGGGAAAGAGTGCCACCACTGAGCCACGGCTGACACCTATGGCTAAAGTGTGATATAAAGCATAAATACAGCTTTATGTCCCTAGTCTGAGAAGGTAATTAGTGCACCATAATCTCCTATAGAATGGAATCTGAGGGGCAATCCCACGCTCCCAGCGAGGCAAATGTGCTGTGAGAGAGCACAGGATGGATATAGGATTACAACAGTCCTGACTCTCTGACCTGCGTCCAGGTTCCTCCTTGTTGAGAGGTAGCTGTGTGGGACTCTAATTAAGTAACAGTTATAGTTTCCCACCGGGTCTGTTCCCGATTAATAATTGGTCAGGAGGATTGTGGTAATTGGGTGCACAGTTTCCAGTCCTCAGACGATCCCACTGCATGAAGAGACACTTGGAATGCACACGACAACTAGCAAATGCTCATTTCCGTGGCAACTCCTGTGAGTTCCCTTGCCGATCAAAATGAATCATATTGTTATTTCTGCTTTCTTGAGTGCACAGTTAGAAAATACTTCCTCCTCAAACATAGTAAATCAAACCATGTCTGGCACTGGAATGTAGCATAACAGCACTGACATGTGGAGCACTGCGGGGGGGGGGGGGGGGATATTGGGCAAGAGGGCCCATTCTTACTACACTTTAATAAAATGATTAATGCCTCACACCCCCATAGTGACAGAGGAAGTTGAAGGCTTCGGTGTGCTGATGTAAAATACTCGCGGTTTTAAGGGATGCTTTACAAAATCACACTCCCAGACACGGAGCCCTATCTGCTGGGAGCACGTATCCAGGGATTGTGGCGCACACTCCATCATGGAGGGAACATCGAGGAAATTGTGCTCCTGAATTTCCGATGCGTGCTCCCAGCCGGTGAGGCTCTCCACCAGAAGTGTGATTTTGTGAGGTTACGTTTCTTGGAAGAAAAGTACCTTGAGCACTTCCCCGGGAACTTCTGTTCAACTTTTGTCCCTACTGCTACTCAGTGCCGACTACTGGCTGCACTGTAGCAAGAGACAGAGAACTCAGATTTCTTCTGTTCCCTTTGGAGTCCTTTGTTGCAACCATTCTGTGCTAGCAATGTTTCTCAGAGGAATGCCCATTTAGCCGGTTTCTGCTGATGATGGTTGAGGGAGGAATGTTGACCAGGATGTTGGGAAACCCCATACTTTTCTTTACCTGGTGCCGTGGACTCTTTGACTCCACTTAAAAAAAGAAACGCTTACATTTATATAGGACCATTCACAAACCCAGGATGTCCCAAAGCGCTTTACAGCCATTGAAACACTTTTTGAAATGTAGTTACTGTTGTAATGTAGGAAACATGGCAGCTAATTTGTGCACAGCAAGGTCCCACAAACAGCAATGTCCAAATAATGTTTTAGGTGTTGGTTAAGGGATAAATATTGGCCATGACACCGGGGAGAACTCCCCTGCTCTTCTTCAAAATAGTGCCATGTGATCTTTTAGGTCCACCTGAGAGGCCTCAGTTTAACATCTAATCCAAAAGACGGCACCTCTAACAGTGCAGCACTCCCTGGAGTGTCGGCCTAGATTTTGTGCTCAAGTCAGGGCCTCAATGCACAAGCTTCTGACTCAGAGATGGGAGTGCTACCATTGAGCCAGGAGTCACAGTAGAGGTTGTGAACTCCACCCCCACCATGGTAAGTGGTGAAATTTAAGACAATAAATGTGGGATCTTGGACTGTTGTAAAAATTCCAACGGGTTTACTAATGGCCTTCAGGGAGGGAACTTATTAAATCCTGGCCTACATGTGACTCTAGTCCCACGCTACATTGCTGATTCTTAAAGCCCTTAGAGGGGAACTAGGGACGGGCAATAAATACTGCCTAGTCCACATCCCAAGGATAAATAAAAGGAACTTAATGTAATCGTAACCAAACTTCACAACTTAGCTCAACTGATGTTATGAGATGTTGCAGACTTTAAATATGTTCTATTTAATAACCACATACTGATCATTCTAGATTGCACAAATAACTTTGTTTCATTTGGTCGCAATATGTTAAGTGGTTAGAAGATCGTCACTAGCTTGTTAAATATACGAGTTTGTTTTATTCGGCAGTATTAAATTGACCAGGAGTTTTATAAGGAGAATTTACTGCAGAATATTCTGGCATGCCAAAGGAATAAAAAAGTAAATTAAAAAAAAATACAGCTTTTGTTTTGAGAGTGAAGAGGATTTGAAGGAAGCCCAGTTTTAAACATAGATCTCTATTCTTGTTACCTCATTTATAGTTTAAAAATCTTGTGTAGGACACAACATTTTCATTCCCTCTTTTCTGTCAACATTTAACTTGCTGTGTCAGTATTTCCCATTCGGTTTTGCTGTCAACTGTCACACTGTAGTTGCAGGCTCTAGCCACTAAGTGACTCTGCAGAGCACATTTCTGAAGTCTTTCTCCCAACTCTGTCACCTCCTTGGTCAGAAGGAAAACTTGTATTCATCAGCTGACTTTGGGCAACACCATGAGCAATTTACTCGTGCCCTTTAAAAGTGCTTGACCTTACTTAGCAAGCTCTTTCGTTGGTGATCGCAGACAACGATTATTAAGATCGCCGTGGAGATAACCTGGCATGTTGCAGCCTAATTGCACAGGAAGGTATTTTGATGTCAGGGTTTTTGTTCTTATGTCTTCAGCAACTGTGCGGGAACACTGTCCTTTCGAATTCATTGAGCAAAGAGCAATTGCAGTGACATTCCAAAATTTATTGAGCATGACTGCATGTGCAGAATTGGCTAAGAAGGAACCAGTGTCTGCTGAGAGACTGATGTGTAATTCTGCTATTGTGTGTGCTTGCTATAGGTTTATTGTACTTCCACCCCCCACCCACCCCCATTCAAACTAAAGTCTGGTATATAAGTGGCTCTCAGTAATCACAAATCCAAAAGTCACTTGTGTTAAAGAAAGAAAGACTTGCATTCATATGGTGCCTTTGACGACCTTGGGACATGCCAAATTGCTTTACAGTCAATTAAGTACTTTGAAGTGTAATCACTGTTGTAATGTAGGAAGTGCGGTGACCAATGTGTGCACAACAGGATCCCACAAATAGCAATGAGGTAAATGGCCAGATCCCAAACCTGCGACCTCTACCATCTAGAAGGACAAGGACAGCAGGCACATGTAAACATCATCACCTGCAAGTTCCCCTCCAAGTCACACACCATCCTGACTTGGAAATATATCGCCATTCCTTCATCATCGTTGAGTCAAAATCCTGGAACTCCCTTTGTAACAGCACTGTGGGAATATCTTCACCACACAGACTGCAGTGGTTCAAGAAGGCAGCTAACCACCACCTTCTCAAGAGCAATTAGGGATGGATAATAAATGTTGGCCTTTCCCATAAATTAATAAAAGAAAAACTTTCTGTTTTAAGAGTTGGTTGAGGGATAAATGTTGGCAAGGACAGATAAATGTGGAACCGGCCAGGTGGCTGAATTAACAATTAGGCCATTTCATACTGTCGGTGAAGTCATTGGGAAGTGACCGTGGAGTTTACATTGCGGTCACGCTGCTGATCAGCCTCTGAATCGCTGGTGAGCTCTGTGGTGAGGGAACGCCCATGCATGGTGCTGCCTTGACAAGTTTCGCACTGCGCATTCACAACTCAAATCACATCATAACATTATTGACAGGTTATGTTGCGATCTGCTAGTAGGGTTGCCAAATCCGGCTGGACAGATTCCTGGAGATTTCACCACCTGTGACCGCCCCACCCAGCCAAACAGCCTTTTTTCAGCCGCATCTCTAATATTTTTATAACTAATGAATGAAAAGTGCTCAAAGACAATTATTTTGAAAAAACATACCATTTTATTAATGTACACTGATTTTTTTTCCCACTGGGTTGCTCTCAGGAAAATCCTGGAAGGTTGACGACCCCTATGGGTAATCTAGGCTGGCACTCCAGTGCAGTACTGAGAGAATTGGATAAATACTCAAAAAGGACAAATTAGCAGGGATATGGGGAAAGAGCAGGGGAGGAAGACTTATTGGATAATTCTATCAAAGAGCCAGCACAGACATGATGGGCCGAATGGCCTACCACTGCTGTAAGATTCTGTGCACACAACAGATAACACAAAAACAAAATACTGCGGATGTTGGAATCTGAAATAAAAACAGAAAATGCTGGAAATCTCAGCGGGTCAGGCAGCATCTGTGGAGAGAAACAGAGTTAACGTTTCGGGTCGATGACCCTTCATCAGAACTGGCGAATGTTCGAAATGAACAGATTCTTAAGGAGCACTGAAAGGGGGAGGGGAGGGAAGAACAAAAGGGAAGGTCTGTGATAGGGTGGAAGACAGGAGAGCTTTGATGGACAAAAGGGATACTAAATTGCCGACTTGAAATGATCATGGCAGAAGTTCGAAAAAGATTAGTTTAGATAGGGTGTGAATAGCAGGATAAATACCAGCTGCCATGGGAAACAGAGAGAGGGGAAAAATACATCAGAGCAAAATATAGGCAGAGGTTAAGGTCTGAAATTGTCGATGTTGAGTCCAGAAGGCTGTAAAGTGCCGAAACGAAAGATGAGATGCTGTTCCTTGAGCTTCATTCGAACAGTGTAGGAGGCCGAGGACGGAGAGGTCAGAGTGGGAGAGGAGTGGAGAATTAAAGTGACAGGCGACCGGAAGCTCGGGGTCATGCTTACAGACTGAATGGAGATGTTCCGTAAAGCAGTCACCCAATCTGTGTTTAGTCTCCCCAGTGTAGAGGAGACCACATCGGAAGCAGCGAGTACAGTATACTAAATTGCAAGAAGTACAAGTAAATCGCTGTTTCACCTGGAAGGAGTATTTGGGGCCCTGGATAGTGCGAAGGGAGGAGGTAAAAGGGCAGGTGTTGCATCTTCTGCACTTGCACGGGAAGGTGCTGTGGGAATGGGAGGGGGTGCTGGGGGTGACTGTGGAATGGACCAGGGTGTCACGGAGGGAGTGGCCATTTCGGAATGCTGAGGGGGGGGGTGGGGGGGATCACGCTGGAGGTGGCGGAAATAGAGGAGGATGATCTGTTGAACGTGGAGGCTGGTGGGGTGAAAGGTAAGTACAAGGGGAACCCTGTCATAGTTCTGAGAGGGAGGGGAAGGGATGAGAGCAGAGATACAGGAAATAAAACAGACACGGTCGAGGGCCATGTTAACCACGGCGGAGGAGAATCCTCGGTTAAGGAAAAAGGAAGACATATCAGAGGCACCCTCAGAGCAGATGCAACAGAGATGGAGAAACTGGGAGAATGGAATGGAGTCCTTTCAGGATGCGGGGTGAGAGGAAGTGTAGTCCAGGTAGTTGTGGGAGTCAGTGGGCTTACAGTGAATGTTTGTCAATAGTCTATACGCAGAAAGGGAGATAGAAAAGTCGAGGAAGAGAAGAGAAGAGTTGGAGATGGACCATGTGAAGGTGAAGGAAGGGGTGGAAATTGGATGCAAAGTGAATGAAATGTTCTAGTTAAGGGCGAGAGCAGGAAATGGCACAGATACAGTCATCAATGTACTGGAAAAAGAGGTGAGGGAGGGGACCCGATTAGGACTGGAACAAAGAATGTTCCACATATCCCACAAAAAGGCAGGCATAGCTAGGACCCATGTGGGTTCCCATAGCAACACCTTTAATTTGGAGGAAGTGAGTTAAAGGAGAAGATAATTAGTGAATCATGTTTTGAGGGAGGAAAAAAATGAATTGACTGTAATCATTTCACATCAGTTGACTATTAAAAGTACTGTTCAAAAATACATAATGAATTCATCCAAGAGATTCATGCTATGTGCTTCTAATTTAGTTTAAATTAAATCAGGATTCAGAGGTACAATTTTCCTGAGTGTTAAATTGATCAAATTGAAGTTCGTATGGAAGGAAGAAAAGATTTTTTTTTGGAGGGATGTGTGTGTGTTCTTGTCACTGGTTTGATGCACTCTGAATGTTTTCCTTCGTCTGTGTCCCAGCCATCCCGTGTTGTGTGTTTGTACAAGTTTAAGTTTGATGGATGTGTCGCTGGTGTTTGCTTCCTGCTCCATCAGAATCTCAGTTTGGATAGGCTAAGGCCAACAGCTGTTACAGCTAATCTCGCAAACCAAGCAGGGAGCCCCAACTTCTAAAATCAGTGACTGTGGGCCCCACGTGATGTGCCTCCTGTAATGTCACGCCTGTGCCACCCGGCTGTTTCTTATTCTCATTCTTGCCTTTCTTGCTCCCTTTCTCTTCTGAACTGGACACAGAGTGCACTTAAACATCATAGTAATTCACGGACTACACAGACAGAGTACACCTAAACATCACATTAATTCACTGACTGTACATAGGCAGAGTACACCTATCCTGGGGCATTGGAACCGGTTCTGGGGGGAGGTGGGACCAGTACAAACCGGACGGTCTGCAACTGGGCAGGACCGGAACCGATGTCCGAGGGGGAGTGTTTGCTAGTGCTGCTGGGGAGGAGTTAAACTAATATGGCAGGGGGATGGGAACCAATGCAGGGAGGCAGAGGGAAACAAAATGGAGACAGAAGGAAAAGACAGAAAGGAGATGAGTAAAAGTGGAGGGCAGAGAAACCCAAGGCAAAAAACAAACAGGGCCAATGTACAGCAAAATTCTAAAAGGTCAAAGTGTAATAAAAAGGCAAGCCTGAAAGCTCGGTGCCTCAATGCGAGGAGTATTCGGAACCCAGGAGAGGGCTCTGAGCTAGTTAGAGTGGGTGAGAGCGCAGATGAACAGGACCCCAAGAAAGAATGCAAAAGGCAGGAGGCAACAGAGCAGAGTAGCACTGGGGTAAGTGTAAACCACAAGGTCCTAGGAAGGGACACTATGTATGAATATAAAGGGGCTGCAGGAGGGGTCAAAACTAAAAATCATGGTTTAAAAGCTAGTATTAAAACACCTTACCTAAACGCACGCAGCATTCGAAATAAATTAAATGAGTTGACGGCACAAATCATTACAAATGGGTATGATTATGGTGGCCATTCCAGAAACGTGGTTGCAGGATGGCCAAGACTGGGAATTAAACATACAGGAGTATCTGACAATTCGGAAGGATAGACAAGAAGGGAAAGGAAGTGGGGTAGCTCTGTTAATAAAGGATGATATCAGGGCAGTTGTGAGAGACGATATTGGCTCTAATGAACAAAATGTTGAATCATTGTGGGTGGAGATTAGAGATAGTAAGGGGAAAAAGTCACTGGTGGGTGTAGTTTATAGGTCCCCAAATAATAACTTCACGGTGGGGCAGACAATAATTAAGGGAATAATAGAGGCATGTGAAAAAGGAACGGCAGTAATCATGGGGGATTTTAACCTACATATCGATTGGTCAAATCAAATCGCACGGGGTAGCCTGGAGGAGGAATTCATACAATGCATACGGGATTGTTTCTTAGAACAGTATGTTACAGAACCTACAAGGGAGCAAGCTATCTTAGATCTGGTCCAGTGTAATCAGACAGGAATAATAAACAATCTCCTTGTAAAAGATCCTCTCGGATTGAGTGATCACAGTATGGTTGAATTTGTAATACAGATTGAGGGTGAGGAAGTTGTGTCAGAAATGAGCATACTATGCTTAAACAAAGGGGACTACAGTGGGATGAGGGCAGAGTTAGCTAAAGTAGACTGGGAACACAGACTGAACGGTGGCACAATTGAGGAACAGTGGAGGACTTTTAAAGAGCTCTTTCATAGTGCTCAACAAAAATATATTCCAGTGAAAAAGAAGGGTGGTAAGAGAAGGGATAACCAGCTGTGGATAACCAAGGAAATAAAGGAGAGTATCAAATTAAAAACCAATGCGTATAAGGTGGCCAAGGTTAGTGAGAAACTAGAAGATCGGGAAAATTTTAAACGACAGCAAAGAATGACTTCGAAAGCAATAAAGAAAGGAAAGATAGATTACGAAAGTAAACTTGCACAAAACATAAAAACAGATAGTAAAAGCTTTTACAGATATATAAAACGGAAGAGTGACTAAAGTAAATGTTGGTCCTTTAGAAGATGAGAAGGGGGATTTAGTAATGGGAAATGTGGAAATGGCCTTAAACAATTATTTTGCTTCGGTCTTCACAGTGGAAGACACAAAAACCATGCCAAAAATTACTGGTCACGGGAATGTGGGAAGGGAGGACCTTGAGACAATCACTATCACTCGGAAGGTAGTGCTGGACAGGCTAATGGGACTCAAGGTAGACAAGTCCCCTGGTCCTGATGAAATGCATCCCAGGGTATTAAAAGAGATGGCGGAAGTTATAGCAGATGCATTCGTTATAATCTACCAAAATTCTCTGGACTCTGGGGAGGTACCAGTGGATTGGAAAGCAGCTAATGTAACGCCTCTGTTTAAAAAAGGGGGAAGACAAAAGGCAGGTAACTATAGGCTGGTTAGTTTAACATCTGTAGTGGGGAAAATGCTTGAAACTATCATTAAGGAAGAAATAGCGGGACATCTAGACAGGAATAGTGCAATCAAGCAGATGCAGCATGGATTCATGAAGGGGAAATCATGTTTAACTAATTTACTGGAATTCTTTGAAGATATAACGAGCATGGTGGATAGAGGTGTACCGATGGATGTGGTGTATTTAGATTTCCAAAAGGCATTCAATAAGGTGCCACACAAAAGGTTACTGCAGAAGATAAAGGTACGCGGAGTCAGTGGAAATGTATTAGCATGGATAGAGAATTGGCTGGCTAACAGAAAGCAGAGAGTCGGGATAAATGGGTCCTTTTCGGGTTGGAAATCGGTGGTTAGTGGTGTGCCACAGGGATCGGTGCTGGGACCACAACTGTTTACAATATACATAGATGACCTGGAAGAGGGGACAGAGTGTAGTTTAACAAAATTTGCAGATGATACAAAGATTAGTGGGAAAGCGGATTGTGTAGAGGACACAAAGAGGCTGCAAAGAGATTTAGATAGGTTAAGTGAATGGGCTAAGGTTTGGCAGATGGAATACAATGTCGGAAAGTGTGAGGTCATCCACCTTGGGGAAAAAAACAGTAAAAGGGAATATTATTTGAATGGGGAGAAATTACAACATGCTGAGGTGCAGAGGGACCGGGGGGTCCTTGTGCATGAATCCCAAAAAGTTAGTTTGCAGGTGCAGCAGGTAATCAGGAAGGCAAATGGAATACTGGCCTTCATTGCGAGAGGGATGGAGTACAAAAGCAGGGAGGTCCTGCTGCAACTGTATAGGGTATTGTTTAGGCCGCACCTGGAGTACTGCGTACAGTTTTGGTCACCTTACTTAAGGAAGGATATACTAGCTTTGGAGGGGGTACAGAGACGATTCACCAGGCTGATTCCGGAGATGAGGGGGTTACCTTATGATGATAGATTGAATAGACTGGGTCTTTACTCGTTGGAGTTCAGAAGGATGAGGGGTGATCTTATAGAAACATTTACAATAATGAAAGGGATAGACAAGATAGAGGCAGAGAGGTTGTTTCCACTGGTCGGGGAGACTAGAACTAGGGGGCACAGCCTCAAAATATGGGGGAGCCAATTTAAAACCAAGTTGAGAAGGAATTTCTTCTCCCAGAGGGTTGTGAATCTGTGGAATTCTCTGCCCAAGGAAGCAGTTGAGGCTAGCTCATTGAATGAATTCAAGTCACAGATAGATAGATTTTTAACCAATAAGGGAATTAAGGGTTATGGGGAGCGGGCGGGTAAGTGGAGCTGAGTCCACGGCCAGATCAGCCATGATTTTGTTGAATGGCGGAGCAGGCTCGAGGGGCTAGATGGCCGACTCCTGTTCCTAATTCTTATGTTCTTATGACCCCTGGTTCTGGACTTCCCCAACATCGGGAGCATTCTTTCTGCATCTAACCTGTCCAGTCCCGTCAAAATTTTATATGTTTCTATGAGATCCCCTCTCATTCTTCTAAACTCCAGTGAATACAGATGCAGTCGATCCGGTCTCTCCTCATATGTCAGTCCTACCATCCCGGGAACCAGTCTGGTGAACCTTCGCTGCACTCTCTCAATAGCAAGAACATCCTTCCTCAGATTAGGAGACCAAAACTGAACACAATATTCCAGGTGAGGCCTCACCAAGGCCCTGTACAACTGCAGTAAGACCTCCCTGCTCCTATACTCAAATCCCCTCGCTATGAAGGCCAATATGCCATTTGCATTCTTCACCGCCTGCTGTTCCTGCATGCCAACTTTTAATGACTGAAAGTGTGAGGTCATCCACCTTGGAAAAAAAAACAATAAAAGGGAATATTATTTGAATGGGGAGAAATTACAACATGCTGCGGTGCAGAGGGACCTGGGGGTCCTTGTGCATGAATCCCAAAAAGTTAGTTTGCAGGTGCAGCAGGTAATCAGGAAGGTGAATGGAATGTTGGCTTTCATTGCGAGAGGGATGGAGTACAAAAGCAGGGAGGTCCTGCTGCAACTGTACAGGGTATTGGTGAGGCCACACCTGGAGTACTGCGTGCAGTTTTGGTCACCTTTCTTAAGGAAGGATATACTAGCCTTGGAGTGGGTACAGAGATGATTCACTCGGCTGATTCCGGAGATGAGGGGGTTACTTTATGATGATAGATTGAGTAGACTGGGTCTTTACTTGTTGGAGTTCAGAAGGATGAGGGGTAATCTTATCGAGACATTTAAAATAATGAAAGGGATAGCCAAGATCGAGGCAGAGAGGTTATTTCCATTGGTCGGGGAGACTAGAACTAGGGGGCACAGCCTCAAAATACGGGGGAGCCAATTTAAAACCGAGTTGAGAAGGAATTTCTTCTTCCAGAGGGTTGTGAATCTGTGGAATTCTCTGCCCAAGGAAGCAGTTGAGGCTAGCTCTTTGAATGTATTCAAATCACAGATAGATAGATTTTTAACCAATGAGGGAATTAAGGGTTATGGGGAGCGGGCGGGTAAGTGGAGCTGAGTCCACGGCCAGATCAGCCATGATCTTTTTGAATGGCGGAGCAGGCTCGAGGGGCTAGATGGCCTACTCCTGTTCCTAATTCTTATGTTCTTATGTTCTTATGTTCTAAACATCACAGTAATTCACTGACTGTACACGGACAGAGTGCACCTGAACATCACATTAATTCACTGACTGTACACAGGCAGAGTACACCTAAACATCACAGCAATTCACTGACTGTACACAGGCAGAGTACACCTTGCTTGGAGTTCTGATGGATGACTCAGTTTCTTTCATTTTTGGAGAAAGCAAAAGGCACATTATAATTCAATAAACTCAGTTATCCACATGCAAACTGCACCGTCACGGCATGTATCTTTATTCATGTGGGCACAGTTACATTGTGGACACATTCACGTGACTTTTATATAAAGTGCAGAATATCTGAATAATATCACAAGTTCTGCGCTGAATTCCATTCTACATACACCCCTCCCTCATGTCTTCCAAACCTCCCTTCTGAACAGATCAACATTAGCTTACTCAGACAGCGGGTCTGTTCTCTCCCACTGTGTGGTAATTTTGCCTTTAAACAAGAGCTTGGGACAATTTGATTTCACCCTTGAAAACTGCTTCCTGCACTGCACACTCTCTTCTCATGGCATGTATAGTATAATATTTTGTTGCTGTTATATCTTTGAAATATATCATTTATAGGTGCAACTTTTTATTGGGTGCTGCTGAGTTGTCTAATACATTAGCCAATAGCTACATATGCCTAATTGCATATCTGATTAGTAAATAAAAAATGAGTAATTGACACCATCAATGGGCAAGTAATCTCAATACTCATAATTATACAGCGTAAGAATGTGAACTTTAAAATTTTTCTGCGTTTGTTGGTAAAATGGTAAGACGAAAAATGGAGTGTGTGATTGTTTTTTAATTGTAAGTACTTTACTTCTTTGATTATTGAATGGTGATAGATGTTCGTTAAGTAAATATGCACACGCAAAATACATTTACCTGTATTGCATGAGTGTATATAAGGCATTTTCTACTAAAATTAGTTCATGTGGCTAAAACAGTGTTAGTGTATCCAAACATGTGACTAGTCAGTGATTTACGTAACTAGGTACATAAAATTACATAGAATTTATAGCATCAAAACAGACCTTTTGTCCCAACTGTTATTTGTCAGTGTTTATGCTCTACACGAGGCTCCTCCCACCCTACTTCATCTCACCCTATCAGCATAACCCTCTATTCCTTTCTTCCTCATGTGTTTATCTAACTTCCCTTTAAATGCAACTACATTATTTGCCTCAACCACTCCATGTGGTAGCAAGTTCCACATTCTAAGTACTCGAGATAAAGAAGTTATTCCTCAACTTTTCATTGTATTTATTAGTGACAATCTTATATTTATGGCCCCTAGGTTTGGATTTAGATTTAGATTTCTATTAGATGTTATTGCTACATTTGTTCTTACCTTTCTGCTCTTTTAAGCCATGCGATTTATTTTTCAATTCCCTCTCCGTGGTTCATCCAGAGTTCATCATCTGTGTCATGTACTTCAATGCTTGCCTCCTCCTTCAGGTCTCTGGATGGCTTCCCTTCCACAGCAGAAACACCCTGGTAACTTTGCACAGGCCCTTGCAGCTCTCCGGGACATTCGAGGCCTACTCAGCAGGATGATTTTGTTTTCTTTGCTGACATTGAGCCACCCTCTAATCTTATTGTTCTCTCCACAGCTGGCGGAATAAAGCTTTCCAACATTTATACAGGTACGGAGGCTTGTGAGCTCAGTGAGGAGCATAAATCACAGTTTCTCCAGTACTGCTAATAAATTAGGGAATCGCGCTTTACAAAAATATACTTGGCTAGTGGGTCATTAATTTCAAAAAGAATGAGTCTTTTGGCACATTTCTGTTTTCTTGTTTCTGGGCAGAAGTGGGATTTCAGTGTAAGTTAGATGTGTCTGTGCTGAGGAAACTCCTTCCATCTTTATGCTTCCTGTGCAATGTTTGTATTGCCTCTCGAGGTATTTAGCAAGTACAACTGTATTTGTTTTTTTTCAGCTTATATGGCCTTCTTAAGCAGCCAACATTCAGCAGACATTCCTGAGACCACACGTATCACCAATGGTGCAAAGTAAAATGAGGGCACGAGCTCGCTTGACCCTGGGCACTGCCTTCTTGTACTAGGTGCCATTTCTTTATGTTAAATGTCCTTCCAACAGCCTTTAGCGTTGGTATGTTTCACATGTATACCTCTGTCTGCTAAACAAATGCACTTATATATATATATATATATATATATATATAGGTGTATATTGTATGTGTGTATATATATACACATACACACACACACATGTTCAGGCAGCAATTTATGGAGTACCTGGTTTTCAAGTCATTAAATTTAATTGACTGGAAAATCTAGCATGCCACGATTCAGTGAGCTGATCTGCACACCCGATTCGCCTATCTCCATTTTGGGCAAGTAGGACTCCACCCCTAGAGAGGTATTGCTCTAACTGTTATTAACTGCACTTGAATTGTTTCCTTCATAATAAAAACATTGTTTAACCTCTGCATATGTTGAGCTAACAAACCTGTAATTCCAAGGATCAGGTTTTTGATCTTTTCCTTTAAATAAAATTGTAATAACATGCCTTAAGTCACCTGTTAATGAACTGGGTTCGATGAGTTGTGCAACATTCCTACCACAACTTCACTTTTGGTCTAATTTCTTTAAGTATTTTTAGATACAATTAATCTGATCTGAATGCTTTATAAATATTCAAGGTGCTCAGTTTTGCTAAATTAAACTCTATTTTCTTTGTAAGCTTGGCTAGCTCTTGTACTCCAATTATTTGAACAAAACACAGCCTAATAGTTTTCTATACTGCAAACTGTTGTAAAATACATAACTCGTTGTCGTACAGTCTACTGCCTCACCTTTCATTCATTCGTGCTTTATCGACTATGAACAAGCCCAATAACATAAACATTTAAAAAATCATGGCCTAAAAATTGGAATGCATAGCACTTGTTTTTCAGGCGCTACACGGCATACTGTGGCCCCAAAATGTCGGGCAGGAAATGCAAGAACACTTATGGGAACGGTAGCATAGTGGTTATGTTACTGCACTGGTAATCCAGAGGCCTGGACTAATGATTAAGAGATATGAGTTCAAATCCTTCTATGGCAGTTGTGGAATTTAAATTCAGTTGATTAACTAACTCTGGAATAAAAAAGCCAGTAATGGTGCCACCAGATTGTCATAAAAACCCATCTGGTTCACTAATATCCTTTAGGGAAGGAAATTTGCTGCCCTTACCCGGTCTGGCCTATATGTGACTCCAGACCCACAGCAATGTGGTTGACACTTAACTGCCCACTGAAATGACCGAGTAAGACACTCAGTTGTGTCAAATTGCAAGGAAAACCTTCATGGACTGCAGTGGTTCAAGAAGGCAGCTCACCACAACCTTCTCAAGGGCAATTAGGGATGTGCAATAAATGCTGGACTTGCCAGCAACACCCAGATCCCATGAATGAATAAAAAAAACTTCCTGCTTGATGTGCGCCAACTGCCATATTGGGTATGGACAAACAAGAGGCGTACATTACTCACATCTGAAGCAGATGTTGGGCCATTCACAAAGACAATACAGCATTCTGTCACTTTCCTCTTTCTTTCTCCAATGGAAGTTATATTTATTCACACAATTCCATGATGGTTTGAGACTTCTTTGTAAAAAGCCTTTATGAAATTCTTGACCATTCATGACCTTATTGTTGCATGTGTGTAGGAGACCATGGGAAATATTTTCAACTGCCAGCATCCCGTTTCTTGTGCCTGAAAAATGGGTGGGTGGCTGTTGAAAATTAGCGGGGGTGGGCAATTTGGTCTCCTCACTGATGCAATTTTCAGGTGTGCCATGTAAATGTACAAGCAGCACAAGCACCTGCTCCAGCTGGAATATGCAGATCAGGGTCCCAAGTCTGTTGTAGGATCCTGTTGCAGTTTTCAGGTATAACTACAACATGCATTTATATAACAACTTGCATTTAATGTAGTAAAACAACCCAAGGCACTTCACAGGAGTTTAATTAACAACAACAACAACTTGTATTTATATAGCGCATTTAACGTAGTAAAACATCCCAAGGTGTATTATGACAGCAGGAGTATTACGAGATGAAAATTTGACACCGAGCCGCATAAGTAGAAATTAGTGCAGGTGATCAAAAGCTTGGTCAAACAGGTAAGTTTTAAGGAGCGTCTTGAAGGAGGAAAGAGAGGTAGAGAGGCGGAGAGGGTTAGACAGGGAGTTCCAGAGCTTGTTGCCAAGGCAACAGAAGGCACAGCCACCAATGGTTGAGCGATTATTATCAAGGATGCTCAGGAGGGCAGAATTAGAGGAGGGCAGACATCTCAGGGGGTTGGAAGAGATTACAGAGATAGGGAGGGGTGAGGCTATGGAGGGATTTGAAAACAAGGATGAGAATTTTGAAATTGAGGCATTGCTTAACCGGAAGCCAATGTAGGTCAGTGAGCACAGGGGTGATGGGTGAGCAGGATCTGGTGCGAGTTTGGACATGGGCAGCCAAGTTTTGGATCACCTCTAGTTTACGTAGGGTAGAATGTGGGAGGCCAGCCAGGATTGCATTGGAATAGTCAAATCTAGAGGTAACAAAGACATCGATGAGGGCTTCAGCAGCGGAAGAACTGAGGCAAGGGCGGAGATGGACGATGTTATGGAGGTGGAAATAGACGGTCTTAGTTATGCTACAGATATGTGGTCGAAAACTCATTTTAAGGTCAAATATGATACCAAGGTTGAAAGCAGTCTGGTTCAGCCTCAGACAGAAGTTGGGGAGAGCGATGGGAGTCTGGCTAGGGCATGGAGTTTGTGGCAGACAATTGGAAAAAATTTCTGCTCATCCAGAACTGGATGTCGGACAAGAAGTCTGACAATTTAGAGACCGTGGAGGGGGTCAAGCGAAGTGTCATCAGCGTACATGTGGAAACTGACGCTGTGTTTCCGGATGATGTCGCCAAGGGGCAAAATGTAGATGAGAAATAGGAGGGGGCGAAGGATAGATCCTTGGGGGTCACCAGAGGTAATGATGCGGGGGCGGGAAGAGAAGCCATTGCAGGTGATTCTCTGGCTATGATTAGATCGGTAAGAATGGAACCAGGCAAGTGCAGTCTCACCCAGTTGGATGGCGGTGGAGAAGCATTGGAGAAGGATAGAGTGGTAAACCATGTCAAAAGCTGCAGACAGTCAAGAAGGACGAGGAGGAATAGTTTTCCTTTATCACAGTCACAAAAGGATGTCATTTGTGACTTTGATGAGAGCTGTTTCATTACTGTGGCAGGCGCGGAAACCGGATTGAAGGGATTCAAACATAAAATTGCGGGAAAGATGGGCACGGATTTGGGAGGCGACAACACGTTCAAGGACCTTCGAAAGGAAAGGGAGGTTGGAGATGGGGCGATAGATTGTAAGGATGGAGGGAGTGAGGGTTGTTTTTTTCAGGAGAGGGGTGATGACAGCAGATTTGAGGGAGAGGGGGACAGTACCTGAGGAGAGCGAACCGTTAACAATGTCAGCTAACATGGGAGCCGGAAAAGGAAGTTGGGTGGCCAGCAGTTTGGTGGGAATAGAGTCAAGGGAGCAGGAAGTGGGTCTCATGGACAGGATGAGCTCGGAAAGGTCAGGTGGAAGGGATATCAGTGGAAGAGTATTTTGGTGCTAGTGATCATAGTTCAGTTAGATTTAGGGTAGTTGTGGAAAAGGACAAAGATAAACCATGAATAAAAGTTCTCAATTGGGGAAAAGACAATTTTGATAAACGGAGAGGTGATTTAGCCAAAGTGGACTAGAAACAGCTACTTGAAGGTAAATCAGTGTCAGAGCAGTGAGAGGCTTTCGAGGAGGAGATCCGGAGGGTTCAGAGCAAGTATGTTCCCTTAAATAAAAAGCATGGGACTAACAAATCTAGAGCCCCCTGGATGTCAAGTGACATACAGGGTAGGATAAAGAAAAAAAGGGAGGCTTCTGACAGATACCGAGAGCTCAATACTGCAGAAACTCTAGAGGAGTACAGAAAGTGTAGGGGTGAAATTAAAAAGGAAATTAGGAAAACAAAGAGAGAGCATGAAAAAATGTTGGCAAGTAAAATCAAGGAAAACCCAAAGAAATTTTATAAATACATTAAGAGCAAGAGGATGACTAAAGAAAGAGTAGGGCCTATTAGAGACCATAAATGTAATATGTGTATGGAGGCAGAAGACATGGCTATAGTTCTTAATGAATACTTTGCGTCTGTTTTCACAAAAGAGAGGAGCGATGCAGACATTGCAATCAGGGAAGAGGAGTGTGAAATATTAGATGAAATAAACATAGTGAGAGAGGAAGTATTAAGGAGTTTAGCAGTTTTGAAAATGGATAAATCCCTAGGCCTGGATGAAATGCATCCCAGGTTGCTAAGAGAAGCAAAAGAGGAAATAGCAGAGGCTCTGACCATCATTTTCCAATCCTCTCTGGCTACAGGTGTGGTGCCAGAGGACTGGAGGACTGCTAATGTTGTACCTTTGTTCAAAAACGGAAAAAGGGATAGACCAAGTAATTACAGGCCAGTCAGCCTAACCTCGGTGGTGGGAAAATTATTGGAAAAAATTCTGAGGGACAGGGTAAAACTTCATTTAGAAAGACACGAATTAATCAAGGACAATCAGCATGGATTTGTTAAGGGAAGGTCATGTCTGGCTAACTTCATTGAATTTTTTGAGGCGGTAACAAGGAGGAGTGATGAGGGTAGTGCATTTGATGTAGTTTGTATGGATTTTAGCAAGGCTTTTGATAAGGTCCCACATGGCAGACTGTTCACGAAGTAAAAGCCCATGGGATCCAGGGCAAAGTGGCAAGTTGGATCCACAATTGGCTCGGAGGCAGGAAGCAAAGAGTAATGGTTGATGGGTGTTTTTGTGACTGGAAGGCTGTATCCAGTGGGGTTCCGCAGGGCTTTTTGTGGTATATATCAATGATTTAGACTTGAATATAGGGGGTATGATTAAGAAGTTTGCAGCTGATACTAAAACTGGCTGTGTGGTTGATAATGATGAAGAAAGCTGTAGACTGCAGGAAGATATCAATGAACTGGTCAGGTGGGCAGAACAGTGCCAAATGGAATTTAATCCAGAGAAGTGTGAGGTAATGCATTTGGAGAGGTCTAACAAGGCAAGGGAATATACATGAAATGGTAGGACACTTGAGAAGTATGGAGGAACAGAGGGACCTTGGAGTGCATGTCCACAGATCCCTGAAGGTAGCAGGCCAGGTAGATAAGGTGGTTAAGAAGGCATATGGAATACATACCTTTATTAGTCCAGGCATAGAATACAAGAGCAGGGAGGTTATGCTTGAACTGTATAAAACACTAGTTAGGCCACAACCAGAGTACTGCATGCAGTTATGGTCACTACATTACAGGAAAGATGTGAGTGCACTAGAGAGGGTACAGAGTAGATTTATGAGGATGTTGCCTGGACTGGAGAATATTAGATATGAGGAAAGATTAAATAGGTTTGGTTTGTTTTCTTTGGAACAGAGGAGGCTGAGGGGAGACCTTATTGAAGTGTATAAAATTATGAGGGGGCGTAGATAGAGTGGATAGGAAGGATCTATTTCCTTTAGCAGAGGAGTCAACAACCAGGGGGCATAGATTTAAAGTAATTGGAAGGAGGTTTAGAGGGGATTTAAGGGGAAATTTCTTCACCCAGAGGGTGGCGGGGATCTGGAACTCACTACTTGAAAGGGTGTTAGAGGCAGAAACCCTCACCACATTAAAAAGTACTTGGATGTGCACTTGAAGTGCCGTAAGCTGCAGGGCTATGGACAAGAGCTGGTAAGTGAGATTAGGCTGGATAGTCGGCAGGTACGGACACAATGGGCCGAATTGGCCGCCTTCTATGCTGTAAATTTCTATAATTCTATGATTCTATGAGGGGAGATCAGAGAGAAACTGGAGTAAGATTTGAGGTCAAGACTAGCACATGGGGCTTCCTTAGAGGAAGTTTGGCCCGGTGGGCTAGGGGAAGGAAGGGAAGAGACAGAGGCAGCCAAACAGATGGTCTCAATCTTAGAGACAAAGAAGTCCATGAGATTCTCACACTTATTGTCGGAGATGACGGTGGAGACTGGGGAGAGGGGTTTAAAAATATGGTTAGCAATGGAGAATAGAAGCCAGGGTTTATCGTTACATTCCAGAATGATTGTGGAATAGTGAATGATTTTGATGGCAGACGAGAGCAGGACCCGATAGTGCTTTATGTGGTCCAGCCAAATCTGCCGGTTACTGGCTAAACCAGTTTTCCACCATATCTGTTCAAGTCTACATAATCAGACAGTAATTGACACTGAACAAAAGAAGGAGATGGTGAGCTTGGTCACAGAGGAAGGTTTTAAGAAGAAACTTAAAGGAGGAGAGAGTGGTGGAGAGGTTTATGGAGGAAATTCCAGAGCTTAGGGCCTAGACGACTGAAAGCACGGCTGCCAATAGTGTGGTGGAGAAAGTGAGATCAGAGTTGGAGGAACGTAGAATTCTTGTGGGTTGTAAGGTTGGTGAGATTACAGATTTAAAGCGGGGCAAGGCCATAGAGGAATTTGAGCATGAGGTTGAGAATTTTTAAATCAAGGCATGAGTGGACTGGGAGCCAATGTAGAGCACAGGAGTTCCGAGTTATGTTATGGGTATCAGATTTTGGGATGAGCTCAAGTTTATGGAGGGTGGAGGATGGAAGGTTGGCCAGGGGACCATTGGAATAGTTGAGCATGGATATAACAAAAGCATGAATGGGGGTTTCAGCATCAGATAGGCTGAGGCAGTGGCAGAGACGGGCAATGTTATGGAGGTGTAAGTAGGCAGTCTTTGTGATGGAAACTATATGGGATCTGGAGCTCAAATCAGACTCAGATAAGACACTGAGGGGTAGAAATTGCCCTCTGCTGGAAACGGGGCACACCTACCATTTTTTACGTGTTCTGGCCACTGCAATGGATGGCCTATCCAGTGAAATTCAGCTCCTCAGGGTGTTTTTTTCCAGCAGGGCGGAAGTGGATCATCATGGGGGTGGAAGTGGGAGCAGAGCAGCATAGCCATCGAGATGGGGTGGGACGGAGTGGCCACAGCTGATGACGCCATCATGCTGGCGCGTCACAACGTTGCTCCCCTTCAGTTAAAGGGGAGGGCCGCTGCAAAATCTGCAATTTTTTCAGTTAAGTCCACTGACCCACCAGGGAGGGTTTCGGCCAGACCAGAGTCCTGGCACCCAAGAGGGGGTGTCAGACTGCCTGTTGACGGCCCGGCTGAACCCTGGGGCACAACGGTCGGGCCGATCCGGCAGTCGGTCGACAACAAAAAATAACATGGCGGCCACAGCTGTGTGTCCTCCCCTTTAAGGGCGGCCATGCCACCATTTTACACAGAGTGCACCGACAGCTTTGGGGGCACCGGTCAGTGGCGGGGCCACTCCTGCGGGGCAATTTCGGGTAAGGGGCAATTTTGCGAGGGGGTCCCCGTCAGACAATAAGGGGTCAGTGCATGCATGCTGTGGCGGGAAAACGGGCGGAGCGGTCACAGACATCGCTACGGTCCTGAGGAAAAGCAATTTCTAAAATGGTGGCCCCTCCACAGAGAGTCGGCGGCCATTCTGCACCACCCCATGGCCGCCACTTTCTAGTTCAGCCCGAGAAGGAGGCCAGGGAGGGGAGTGGAATGGAGTTTGCAGCGGAGGCCAAAGACAATGGCGTGAGTCTTCGCAATGAATGGGTGGAATGTGTGTGTCGTGCAAGCTCCACCCATTTGTAGGAAGCAATGGCCTCTCGGGAAAAGGCGGACAACATTTTTTCGGGGGGGGGGGGGGAATTTTGTCAAGCTAATAGTAGCACTCCAGCTCCTCCTAGCTCCACAAAAGTATAGCAGGCACTGCTGCCCCATGCTCGGCCCCCCAGGATCAGCTCCAGCCCTCCCTACACCTGCCAGGCAGCTCAATGTAGGAGCCATTCAAATGCAGACCGAAAATGGGCTGAGCTTCCCGAGGCTATGGAATATTGGCCTTTATTTCAAGTGCGCCAGAATACAATGGCGTGGAAGTTATGCTGCAGTTATATAAAGCTCTCATTAGACCCCATCTGGAATATTGCTTTCACTTCTGGGCACCACACCTCAGGAAGGAGATATTTGAAGGGGGTGCAGCGCAGGTTCACCAGCATGATACCTGGGCTAAAAAGAATAAAATATGGGGACGGGTTACATAGACTAGTCTTGTATTCCCTTGTGTATAGAAGATTAAGGGTTGATCTAATTGAGATGTTTGAGATGATCAAAGGATTTGATAAGGTAGATAAAGAAAAAATATTTCCTCTGGTGAAGATGTCCAGAACAAAGCGGCATAACCTTAAAATTAGAGTTAGGCCATTCAGGGGTGATGTCAGGAAACATTTCTTCAACAAAGGGCAGTGGAAATCTGAGCTGTTGATGCTAGGTCAAAGAAAATTTAAACACTGTCTCTCTCTCTGCCCCACACTCTCTCATGACTCCCTCCCTCTTTCCCCCAGTCTCATTCTCTCTCTCCCCAGTCTCTTTCTCTCTCTCTCCTTCCCCCAGTCTCTCTCTCTCCCCAGTCTCTCTCTCTCTCCTTCCTCCAGTCTCTCTCTCGCCACCAGTCTCACTCTCTCCCCAGTCTCTCTCTCTCTCTCTCTCCCTCCTCCCCGGTCTCTCTCTCTCTCTCTCTCTCTCTCCCTCCTCCCCGGTCTCTCTCTCTCTCCCCGGTCTCTCTCTCTCTCCCCCCCGCCCCCCCCCCCCCCCCGGTCTCTCTCTCTCCCCCGGTCTCTCTCTCTCTCTCCCCAGTCTCTCTCTTGCTCTCTCCTCTGTCTCTCCCTTGCTCTCTCCCCAGTCTCTCTCTCTCTCTCACTTCCTCTCTCCCCCCGGTTTCTCTCTCTCTCTCTCTCCCTCCCCGGTCTCTCTCTCTCTCTCCCTGGTCTTTCTCTCTCTCCCTCCCCCGGTCTCTCTCTCCCCCCGATCTCTCTCTCTCTCCCTCCTCCCGGTCTCGCTCTCTCTCTCTCTCTCTCTACCCGGTCTTTCTCTCTCTCCCTCCTCCCGGTCTCTCTCTCTCTCTCGCTCACCCCCCTGGTCTCTCCCTCTCTCTCTCCCACCTCCAACTTCCCTCTCAGAAGACCAAGAAAATGTTCATGTAGATAATGACAGCGATATTCTAGCAAATGTCCTGGAGGCTTCTTTTGTATAGTCTTTGATTTGCGAAAGATAATCCAAAAGCCCTAGGAGCAGGCTTAGGCTCAAGCTGCAGCTTCAGGCTCAGCAACATGGTTCAGAACCACTTCCAGCTCCTTCATATATCAGACTGCGCATGCACGACCGGATCATGTGCGTATGCGCAAAAAGGGGGCGGAGTCCATGGAGCGCATGCGCAGAAGTACACAAAAATGTTTGTGCAGATAATCACTCCGTTAAGCGAGGGAAGCAGCCAATAGCAATAAGCTCCAATTTGTTCAACGCTGTGCCGCTACTGCCCCGCTCTCGGACTTTAGCGCCCTAAGAGAAGTGGTTCACGCTTCATTTAGCATTCCACTTTTGGCAGGAGAGAATCATTGATGCCTGTCAATACGTTTTCCATTTTTTTAAAGATTGCTACTAAATTTCAAGCCCCAAAGTCTTAACACTAACTCCATTGAGCCATGAGAAGAGAAATTCTTGGGTAAAATTTTAAACCCAACAACTGAAAGAGCTAATCAGTTGATGCAAAGCAAACAAGTCCCACTGCATGAATTTAGTGCTTTATTTGGAACTTGTTCATTTACAAAGTGAGAAATGGACTGTGTAAATAGCAGGGATGGGCGTTAACAGCTTTGAGCTGAGCTTTCTTTTCCATTTGAGCCGTAGCAATCCAACTGAGAAACTAGGCTGAGAGATCATTGCATCAGCACAAAGGGTTGCTTTCTATCTTTTAGAAAACTGCTAATGGGATTGTAATCTGATTGTAATATGTGGGTTTTGAGCATTGTAGAAAGGAATTAAAACTCCATCATTTCCATCCAAAAATATCAGACTTGTTGACGTTATGAAGACATAAAAAGGTAGGAGGCAAAAGGTCATACTTTTAGAAATGGCAGCCACTAATAACCTCTTGTTCCCTCAAACAATGATGCTTTACAGACTCCAACAGCCTTTAGATGAGTGGAGCCAGTATGTAGACGACTGCCAGGAGGAAAGTGGCCAAAAGAACCAAAATTCAAACCTCGTGTGATAGGAAAATGTAGACATGCATTTTTGTGCTGGGTTCATTAGGGTGAGGGCAGATATCTGGTGATTTATGGAAAATTTGACATATTAAAGAGTACACTCTGCATATTAAAGCACAGTTTGAAACCTAGCTAAGAATGTTTCCAACTTACATTAAGCAACGTCACTGTAAGTCTGTAACTGGGAGTTGCAGTCAAAGTAGCAATTCACAGCTGCCAGAAAACAAGTTGACTTCAGTTCTCCAAATGCATTTTTTTCTGATGTGAAAATTTCCGTTCTGGGTCACACTGTACAAATACAGCAGCAGAACTGAAACTGCCATTTATCAGAACAGCAGCGTGAACTGTTTCATTAACAGCCGCTTATTACATGGCTTACCCTATTCGTAAAAGATAACTTACGATAACCACAACATTAAATCCATGTGCCAAAAAGTCTGACCCAGTAGCTCATTAGTTGCCTCAGAACCATTCACCCGTTCGGAGCATTAATGGGCTTCATTATAACCAATACTCAACATAAACCAACACATAACATTGACACTCTGCTGGCAACAGTGGTCTCGATACACGCTGTGTCTGGGGTTCACTACACCCTGTGACTGAGGTTCACTAAAACCTGTGACTGGGGTCCTCTACAGCCAGTGACTGGGGTTCACTGCACCCTGTGATTGAGGTTCACTAAACCCTGTGACTGGGGTCCTTTACAGCCAGTGACTGGGGTTCGCTATACCCTGTGACTGGGTATCACTACACACCCTGTGACTGGGGTTCACTACATCCTGTGACTGGGGCTCACTATACCCTGTGACTGGGGTTAATGACACACCCTGTGACTGGGGTTCACTACACCCTGTGACTGGGGTCCTCTACAGCCAGTGACTGGGGTTCACTACACCCTGTGACTGGGGTTCACTACACCATGTGACTGGGGTTCACTACACCATGTGACTGGGGCTCACTATACCCTGTGACTGGGGTTCACTACACCCTGTGACTGGAGTTCACAACACACCCTGTGACTGGGGTTCATTACACCCTGTGACTGCGGTTCACTACACCCAGTGCCGGTGGTTCACGACACACCCTGTGACTGGGGTTCACTACACCCTGTGACTGGGGTTCACTACACCCTGTGACTGGGGTTCACTACACACCCTGTGACTGGGGTTCACTACACCCTGTGACTGAGGTTCATTACACCCCGTGACTGGGGTTCACGACACACGCTGTGACTGGGGTTCACGACACACCCTGAGACTGGGGTTCATTACACCCTGTGACTAGGGTTCACTACACACCCTGTGACTGGGGTTCATTACACCCTGTGACTGGGGTTCACTACAAGGTGTGACTGGAGTTCACCACACCGTGTTACTGGGGTCTGCTACACCCTGTGACTGGGGATCACTACACGCCCTGTGACTGGAGTTCACTACAACATGTTACTGGGGTTCACTACAGCATGTTACTGGGGTTCACTACACCCTGTGGCTGGAGTTCACTGCACCGTGCGACTGGGGTTCACTACACCCTGTGACTGGGGTTCACCACACCATGTTACTGGGGTTCGCGACACCCTGTGACCGGGAATCACTACACGCCCTGTGACTGGGATTCACAACAACATGTTACTGGCGTTCACTACACACTGTGACTGGGGTTCAAGTCACCCTGTGACTGGGGTTCACTAGTTACCCTGTGACTGGGGTTCACTACACCCTGTGACTGGGGTTCACTACACCCTGTGACTGGGGTTCACTACAACATGTTACTGGGGTTCACTACAGCATGTTACTGGGGTTCACTACAACCTGTGGCTGGAGTTCACTGCACCGTGCGACTGGGGTTCACTACACCCTGTGACTGGGGTTCACCACACCATGTTACTGGGGTTCGCGACACCCTGTGACCGGGAATCACTACACGCCCTGTGACTGGGATTCACAACAACATGTTACTGGCGTTCACTACACACTGTGACTGGGGTTCAAGTCACCCTGTGACTGGGGTTCACTAGTTACCCTGTGACTGGGGTTCACTACACCCTGTGACTGGGGTTCACTACACCCTGTGACTGGGGTTCACTACAACCTGTTACTGGGGTTCACTACACCCTGCGACTGGGGTTCACTTCACCCTGTGACTGGGGTGCACCACACCCTGTGACTGGGGTTCACGACACCCTTTGACTGGGCTTCATTACACATCCTGTGACTGGGGTTCACTACACCCTGTGAATGGGGTTCACTCTACCCTGTGACTGGGGTTCACTACACCCTGTGACTGCGGTTCATTACACCGTGTTACTGGGGTTCACTACACCGTGTGACTGGGGTCCTCTATAGCCACTGACTGGGGTTCACTACACCCTGTGACTGGGGTTCACTACACACCCTGTGACTGGGGTCCTCTATAGCCACCGACTGGGGTTCACTACACCTTGTGACTGGGGTTCACTACACCGTGTGACTGGGGTCCTCTATAGCCACTGACTGGGGTTCACTACACCCTGTGACTGGGGTTCACTACACACCCTGTGACTGGGGTTCATTACACCCTGTGACTGGGGTTCACTACACCCTGCGACTGGGGTACACTACATACCCTGTGACTGGGCATCATTACACCCTGTGACTGGGCATCATTACACCCTGTGACTGGGGTTGATTACACCCTGTGACTGGGGTTCACTACACCCTGTGACTGGGGTTCACGACACACCCTGTGGCTTGGGTTCACTACACACCCTGTGACTGGGGTTCACTACATCCTGTAGCTGGGGTTCACTACACACGCTGTGACTGGGGTTCACTACACCCTGTGACTGGGGTTCACTATACCCTGTGACTGGGGTTCATTGCACCGTGTGACTGGGGTTCACTACATCCTGTGACTGCGGTTCACAACAGCCTGTGACGGGGGTTCACGACACACCCTGAGACGGGGGTTCACTACAACCTGTGACTGGGGTTCACCACACCGTGTTACTGGGGTTAGCTACACCCTGTGACTGGGGTTCACTACACCCTGTGACTGGGGTTCACTACAAACCCTGTGTTAGGTTCACTACACCCTGTGACTGGGATTCACTATACCCCGTGACCGGGGTTCACTACACCCTGTGACTAGGGTTCACTTCAACCTGTGACTGGGGTTCACTATACCCTGTGACTGGAGTTCACTACACTCTGTGACTGGGGTTCACTACACACCCTGTGACTGGGGTTCACTACACCCTGTGACTGGGGTTCACCACATCCTGTGACTGGGGTTCACTACACCTTGTGACTGGGGTTCACTACACCCTGTCACTGGGGTTCACTACACATCCTGTGATTGGGGTTCACCACACCCTGTGACTGGTGTTCACTACACCCTGTGACTGGGGTTCACTGCACCCTGTGACTGTGGTTCACTACACACTGTGACTGGGGATCACTACACCCTGCGACTGGGGTTCACTACACCCTGTGACTGGGGTTCGCTACACCCTGTGACGAGGATTCACTGCACCCTGTGCATGTGGATCACTACACCCTGTGACTGGGGTTCACTACACCCTGTGACTGGGGTTCACTACACCATGTGACTCGGATTCACAACACACCGTATGACTGGGGTTCACTACACCCTGTGACTGGGTTTCACTGCACCCGGTGACTGGGGTTCACTACACCCTGTGACAGGGGTTCACTACACACCCTGTGACTGGTGTTCACTACACCCTGTGACTGCGGTAGACTACACCCTGTCACTGGGGTTCACTGCACACTCTGTGATTGGTGTTCACCACACCCTGTGACTGGGGTTCACTATAACCTGTGACTGGGGTTCTCTGCACCCTGTGACTGTGGTTCACGACACCCTGTGACCGGGGATCACTGCACCCTGTAACTGGGGTTCACTACACCCTGTGATCGGGTTCACTGCACCGTGTGACTGGGGATCACTGCACCCTGTAACCGGGGTTCACTACACCCTGTGACTTGGGTTCACTGCACCCTGTGACTGTGATTCACAACACACCGTGTGACTGGGGTTCACGACACCCTGTGACTGGGGTTCACGACACCCCCTGTGACTGGGGTTCACTACACCCTGTGGCTGCGGTTCTCTACACCCTGTGACTGGGGATCACTACACCCTGTGACTGGGTTTTACTACACCCGGTAACTGGGGTTCACTACACACTCTGTGAATGGGTTCACTGCACCCTGTGACTGGGGTTCACTGCACCCTGTGACTGGGAATCAATACACCCTGTGACTGGGGTTCACTACACCCTGTGACTGGGGTTCACTACACCGTGTGACTGGGGTTCACTGCACCCTGTGACTGGTTCACGACACCCTTTGACTGGGGATCACTACACCCTGTGACGGGGGTTCTAGACACACCGTGTGACTGTGGATCACTGCACCCTGTGACTGGGGTTCACTACACCCTGTGACTGGGGTTCACTACACCCTGTCACTGGGGTTCACTACACATCCTGTGATTGGGGTTCACCACACCCTGTGACTGGGGTTCACTACACCCTGTGACTGGGGTTCACGACACCCTGTCACTGGGGTTCACTACACCCTGTGACTGGGGATCACTACACCCTGCGACTGGGGTTCACTACACCCTGTGACTGGGGTTCACTACACCCTGTGACGAGGATTCACTGCACCCTGTGCATGTGGATCACTACACCCTGTGACTGGGGTTCACTACACCCTGTGACTGGGGTTCACTACACCATGTGACTCAGATTCACAACACACCGTATGACTGGGGTTCACTACACCCTGTGACTGGCTTTCACTGCACCCGGTGACTGGGGTTCACTACACCCTGTGACAGGGGTTCACTACACACCCTGTGACTGGTGTTCACTACACCCTGTGACTGCGGTAGACTACACTCTGTCACTGGGGTTCACTGCACACCCTGTGATTGGGGTTCACCACACCCTGTGACTGGGGTTCACTATAACCTGTGACTGGGGTTCTCTGCACCCTGTGACTGTGGTTCACGACACGCTGTGACCGGGGATCACTGCACCCTGTAACTGGGGTTCACTACACCCTGTGATCGGGTTCACTGCACCGTGTGACTGGGGATCACTGCACCCTGTAACCGGGATTCACTACACCCTGTGACTTGGGTTCACTACACCCTGTGACTGTGATTCACAACACACCGTGTGACTGGGGTTCACTGCACCCTGTGACTGGGGTTCACGACACCCCCTGTGACTGGGGTTCAGTACACCCTGTGGCTGCGGTTCTCTACACCCTGTGACTGGGGATCACTACACCCTGTGACTGGATTTTACTACACCCGGTAACTGGGGTTCACGACACACTCTGTGAATGGGTTCACTGCACCCTGTGACTGGGGTTCACTGCACCCTGTGACTGGGAATCAATACACCCTGTGACTGGGGTTCACTACACCGTGTGACTGGGGTTCACTGCACCCTGTGACTGGTTCACGACACCCTTTGACTGGGGATCACTACACCCTGTGACGGGGGTTCTAGACACACCGTGTGACTGTGGATCACTGCACCCTGTGACTGGGGTTCACGACACCCTGTGACTGGGGTTCACTAAACCCTGTCACTGGGGTTCACTACACATCCTGTGATTGGGGTTCACCACACCCTGTGACTGGGGTTCACTACACCCTGTGACTGGGGTTCACGACACCCTGTCACTGGGGTTCACTACACATCCTGTGATTGGGGTTCACCACACCCTGTGACTTGGGTTCACGACACCCTGTGACTGCGATTCACAGCACACCGTGTGACTGGGGTTCACTACACCCTGTGACTGGGGTTCACGACACCCCCTGTGACTGGGGTTCACTACACCCTGTGACTGGGGTTCACTACACCCTGTGACTGGGTTTTACTACACCCGGTGACTGGGGTTCACTGCACCCTGTGACTGCAGTTCACTACACACCCTGTGACTGCGGTTCACTACACCCTATGACTGGGGTTCACCACATCCTGTGACTGGGGTTCGCTACACCGTGTGACTGAGGTTCACTACACCCTGTGACTGTGGTTCACGACACCCTGTGACTGGGGATCACTACACCCTGTGACTGGGGATCACTACACCCTGTGACTGGGGATCACTACACCCTGTGACTGCAGTTCACTACACACCCTGTGACTGCGGTTCACTACACCCTGTGACTGGGGTTCACCACATCCTGTGACTGGGGTTCACTACACCCTGTGACTGGGGTTCACTACACCCTGTGACTGGATTTCACTACACCTTGTGACTGGGATTCACAACACACCGTGTGACTGGGGTTCACTACACCCTGTGGCTGCGGTTCACTACACCCTGTGACTGGGGTTCACTGCACCCTGTGACTGTGGTTCACTACACCCTGTGACTGGGGATCACTACACCCTGCGACTGGGGTTCACTACACCCTGTGACTGGGGTTCACTACACCCTGTGACGAGGATTCACTGCACCCTGTGCATGTGGATCACTACACCCTGTGACTGGGGTTCACTACACCCTGTGACTGGGGTTCACTACACCATGTGACTCGGATTCACAAAACACTGTATGACTGGGGTTCACTACACCCTGTGACTGGGTTTCACTGCACCCGGTGAATGGGGTTCACTACACTCTGTGACTGCGGTAGACTACACCCTGTCACTGGGGTTCACTGCACACCCTGTGATTGGGGTTCACCACACCCTGTGACTGGGGTTCACTATAACCTGTGACTGGGGTTCTCTGCACCCTGTGACTGTGGTTCACGACACCCTGTGACCGGGGATCACTGCACCCTGTAACTGGGGTTCACTACACCCTGTGATCGGGTTCACTGCACCGTGTGACTGGGGATCACTGCACCCTGTAACCGGGGTTCACTACACCCTGTGGCTGCGGTTCACTACACCCTGTGACTGGGGTTCACTACACCCTGTGACTGGGTTTTACTACACCCGGTAACTGGGGTTCACTACACACTCTGTGAATGGGTTCACTGCACCCTGTGACTGGGGTTCACTGCACCCTGTGACTGGGAATCAAGACACCCTGTGACTGGGGTTCACTACACCCTGTGACAGGGGTTCACTACACACCCTGTGACTGGTGTTCACTACACCCTGTGACTGCGGTAGACTACACCCTGTCACTGGGGTTCACTGCACACTCTGTGATTGGTGTTCACCACACCCTGTGACTGGGGTTCACTATAACCTGTGACTGGGGTTCTCTGCACCCTGTGACTGTGGTTCACGACACCCTGTGACCGGGGATCACTGCACCCTGTAACTGGGGTTCACTACACCCTGTGATCGGGTTCACTGCACCGTGTGACTGGGGATCACTGCACCCTGTAACCGGGGTTCACTACACCCTGTGACTTGGGTTCACTGCACCCTGTGACTGTGATTCACAACACACCGTGTGACTGGGGTTCACGACACCCTGTGACTGGGGTTCACGACACCCCCTGTGACTGGGGTTCACTACACCCTGTGGCTGCGGTTCTCTACACCCTGTGACTGGGGATCACTACACCCTGTGACTGGGTTTTACTACACCCGGTAACTGGGGTTCACTACACACTCTGTGAATGGGTTCACTGCACCCTGTGACTGGGGTTCACTGCACCCTGTGACTGGGAATCAATACACCCTGTGACTGGGGTTCACTACACCCTGTGACTGGGGTTCACTACACCGTGTGACTGGGGTTCACTGCACCCTGTGACTGGTTCACGACACCCTTTGACTGGGGATCACTACACCCTGTGACGGGGGTTCTAGACACACCGTGTGACTGTGGATCACTGCACCCTGTGACTGGGGTTCACTACACCCTGTGACTGGGGTTCACTACACCCTGTCACTGGGGTTCACTACACATCCTGTGATTGGGGTTCACCACACCCTGTGACTGGGGTTCACTACACCCTGTGACTGGGGTTCACGACACCCTGTCACTGGGGTTCACTACACCCTGTGACTGGGGATCACTACACCCTGCGACTGGGGTTCACTACACCCTGTGACTGGGGTTCACTACACCCTGTGACGAGGATTCACTGCACCCTGTGCATGTGGATCACTACACCCTGTGACTGGGGTTCACTACACCCTGTGACTGGGGTTCACTACACCATGTGACTCAGATTCACAACACACCGTATGACTGGGGTTCACTACACCCTGTGACTGGCTTTCACTGCACCCGGTGACTGGGGTTCACTACACCCTGTGACAGGGGTTCACTACACACCCTGTGACTGGTGTTCACTACACCCTGTGACTGCGGTAGACTACACTCTGTCACTGGGGTTCACTGCACACCCTGTGATTGGGGTTCACCACACCCTGTGACTGGGGTTCACTATAACCTGTGACTGGGGTTCTCTGCACCCTGTGACTGTGGTTCACGACACGCTGTGACCGGGGATCACTGCACCCTGTAACTGGGGTTCACTACACCCTGTGATCGGGTTCACTGCACCGTGTGACTGGGGATCACTGCACCCTGTAACCGGGATTCACTACACCCTGTGACTTGGGTTCACTACACCCTGTGACTGTGATTCACAACACACCGTGTGACTGGGGTTCACTGCACCCTGTGACTGGGGTTCACGACACCCCCTGTGACTGGGGTTCAGTACACCCTGTGGCTGCGGTTCTCTACACCCTGTGACTGGGGATCACTACACCCTGTGACTGGGTTTTACTACACCCGGTAACTGGGGTTCACGACACACTCTGTGAATGGGTTCACTGCACCCTGTGACTGGGGTTCACTGCACCCTGTGACTGGGAATCAATACACCCTGTGACTGGGGTTCACTACACCGTGTGACTGGGGTTCACTACACCCTGTGACTGTGGTTCACGACACCCTGTGACTGGGGATCACTACACCCTGTGACTGGGGATCACTACACCCTGTGACTGGGGATCACTACACCCTGTGACTGCAGTTCACTATACACCCTGTGACTGCGGTTCACGACACCCTTTGACTGGGGATCACTACACCCTGTGACGGGGGTTCTAGACACACCGTGTGACTGTGGATCACTGCACCCTGTGACTGGGGTTCACTAAACCCTGTCACTGGGGTTCACTACACATCCTGTGATTGGGGTTCACCACACCCTGTGACTGGGGTTCACTACACCCTGTGACTGGGGTTCACTACACCCTATGACTGGGGTTCACCACATCCTGTGACTGGGGTTCGCTACACCGTGTGACTGAGGTTCACTACACCCTGTGACTGTGGTTCACGACACCCTGTGACTGGGGATCACTACACCCTGTGACTGGGGATCACTACACCCTGTGACTGGGGATCACTACACCCTGTGACTGCAGTTCACTATACACCCTGTGACTGCGGTTCACTACACCCTGTGACTGGGGTTCACCACATCCTGTGACTGGGGTTCACTACACCCTGTGACTGGGGTTCACTACACCCTGTGACGAGGATTCACTGCACCCTGTGCATGTGGATCACTACACCCTGTGACTGGGGTTCACTACACCCTGTGACTGGGGTTCACTACACCATGTGACTCGGATTCACAAAACACTGTATGACTGGGGTTCACTACACCCTGTGACTGGGTTTCACTGCACCCGGTGAATGGGGTTCACTACACTCTGTGACTGCGGTAGACTACACCCTGTCACTGGGGTTCACTGCACACCCTGTGATTGGGGTTCACCACACCCTGTGACTGGGGTTCACTATAACCTGTGACTGGGGTTCTCTGCACCCTGTGACTGTGGTTCACGACACCCTGTGACCGGGGATCACTGCACCCTGTAACTGGGGTTCACTACACCCTGTGATCGGGTTCACTGCACCGTGTGACTGGGGATCACTGCACCCTGTAACCGGGGTTCACTACACCCTGTGGCTGCGGTTCACTACACCCTGTGACTGGGGTTCACTACACCCTGTGACTGGGTTTTACTACACCCGGTAACTGGGGTTCACTACACACTCTGTGAATGGGTTCACTGCACCCTGTGACTGGGGTTCACTGCACCCTGTGACTGGGAATCAAGACACCCTGTGACTGGGGTTCACTACACCCTGTGACTGGGGTTCACTACACCGTGTGACTGGGGTTCACTGCACCCTGTGACTGGTTCACGACACCCTTTGACTGGGGATCACTACACCCTGTGACGGGGGTTCGAGACACACCGTGTGACTGTGGATCACTGCACCCTGTGACTGGGGTTCACTACACCCTGTGACTGGGGTTCACTACACCCTGTCACTGGGGTTCACTACACATCCTGTGATTGTGGTTCACCACACCCTGTGACTGGGGTTCACTACACCCTGTGACAGCGATTCACAGCACACCGTGTGACTGGGGTTCACTACACGCTGTGACTGGGGTTCATGACACCCCCTGTGACTGGGGTTCACTACACCCTGTGACTGGGTTTTACTACACCCGGTGACTGGGGTTCACTACACCCTGTGACTGTGGTTCACTACACACCCTGTGACTGCGGTTCACTACACCCTGTGACTGGGGTTCACTACACCCTGTAACTGGGGTTCACTGCACCCTGTGACTGGGGATCACTACACCCTGTCACTGGGGTTCACTGCACACCCTGTGATTGGGGTTCACCACACCCTGTGACTGGGATTCACTATAACATGTGACTGGGGTTCACTGCACCCTGTGACTGTGGTTCACTACACCATGTGATTGGGGATCACTATACCCTGTGACTGGGGTTCACCACACCCTGTGACTGGGGTTCACTACACCCTGTCACTGGGGTTCACTACACACCCTGTGACTGTGGTTCACGACACCCTGTGACTGGGGATCACTACACCCTGTGACTGGGGTTCACTACATCCTGTGACTGGGGTTCACTACACCCTGTGATTGGGGTTCACCACATCCTGTGACTGGGGTTCACTATAACATGTGACTGGGGTTCACTGCACCCTGTGACTGTGGTTCACTACAGCATGTGACTGGGGATCACTATACCCTGTGACTGGGGTTCACCACATCCTGTGACTGGGGTTCACTACACCGTGTGACTGAGGTTCACTGCACCCTGTGACTGTGGTTCACGACACCCTGTGACCGGGGATCACTGCACCCTGTAACTGGGGTTCACTACACCCTGTGATCGGGTTCACTGCACCGTGTGACTGGGGATCACTGCACCCTGTAACCGGGGTTCACTACACCCTGTGACTTGGGTTCACTACACCCTGTGACTGTGATTCACAACACACCGTGTGACTGGGGTTCACTACACCCTGTGACTGGGGTTCACGACACCCCCTGTGACTGGGGTTCACTACACCCTGTGGCTGCGGTTCTCTACACCCTGTGACTGGGGATCACTACACCCTGTGACTGGGTTTTACTACACCCGGTAACTGGGGTTCACTACACACTCTGTGAATGGGTTCACTGCACCCTGTGACTGGGGTTCACTGCACCCTGTGACTGGGAATCAATACACCCTGTGACTGGGGTTCACTACACCCTGTGACTGGGGTTCACTACACCGTGTGACTGGGGTTCACTGCACCCTGTGACTGGTTCACGACACCCTTTGACTGGGGATCACTACACCCTGTGACGGGGGTTCTAGACACACTGTGTGACTGTGGATCACTGCACCCTGTGACTGGGGTTCACTACACCCTGTGACTGGGGTTCACTACACCCTGTCACTGAGATTCACTACACATCCTGTGATTGGGGTTCACCACACCCTGTGACTGGGGTTCACTACATCCTGTGACTGGGGTTCACTACACCCTGTCACTGGGGTTCACTACACATCCTGTGATTGGGGTTCACCACACCCTGTGACTTGGGTTCACTACACCCTGTGACTGCGATTCACAGCACACCGTGTGACTGGGGTTCACTACACCCTGTGACTGGGGTTCACGACACCCCCTGTGACTGGGGTTCACTACACCCTGTGACTGGGTTTTACTACATCCGGTGACTAGAGTTCACTACACCCTGTGACTGCAGTTCACTGCACACCCTGTGACTGCGGTTCACTACACCCTGTGACTGGGGTTCACTACACCCTGTGACTGGGGTTCACGACACCCTGTGACTGGGGATCACTACACCCTGTCACTGGGGTTCACTGCACACCCTGTGATTGGGGTTCACCACACCCTGTGACTGGGGTTCACTATAACAGGTGACTGGGGTTCACTGCACCCTGTGACTGTGGTTCACTACACCATGTGATTGGGGATCACTATACCCTGTGACTGGGGTTCACCACACCCTGTGACTGGGGTTCACTACACCGTTTGACTGAGGTTCACTGCACCCTGTGACTGTGGTTCACGACACCCTGTGACTGGGGATCACTACACCCTGTGACTGGGGTTCACTACACCCTGTGACTGGGGATCACTGCACCCTGTGACTGGGGTTCACTACACCCTGTGACTGGGGTTCACTACACCCTGTGACTGGTTCACGACACCCTTTGACTGGGGATCACTACACCCTATGACGGGGGTTCTAGACACACCGTGTGACTGTGGATCACTGCACCCTGTGACTGGGGTTCACTACACCCTGTGACTGGGGTTCACTACACCCTGTCACTGGGGTTCACTACACATCCTGTGATTGGGGTTCACCACACCCTGTGACTGGGGTTCACTACACCCTGTGACTGGGGTTCACTACACCCTGTCACTCGGGTTCACTACACATCCTGTGATTGGGGTTCACCACACCCTGTGACTTGGGATCACTACACCCTGTGACTGCGATTCACAGCACACCGTGTGACTGGGGTTCACTACACCGTGTGACTGGGGTTCACTACACCCTGTGACTGGGGTTCACGACACCCTGTGACTGGGTTTTACTACATCCGGTTACGAGGGTTCACTGCACCCTGTGACTGCAGTTCACTACACACCCTGTGACTGCGGTTCACTACACCCTGTGACTGGGGTTCACTACACCCTGTCACTGGGGTTCACTACACCCTGTGACTGGGAATCACTACACCCTGTGACTGGGGTTCACTGCACACCCTGTGATTGGGGTTCACCACACCCTGTAACTGGGGTTCACTATAACATGTGACTGGGGTTCACTGCACCCTGTGACTGTGGTTCACTACACCATGTGATTGGGGATCACTATACCCTGTGACTGGGGTTCACCACACCCTGTGACTGGGGTTCACTACACCGTGTGACTGAGGTTCACTGCACCCTGTGACTGTGGTTCACGACACCCTGTGACTGGGGATCACTACACCCTGTGACTGGGGTTCACTACACCCTGTGACTGGGGATCACTACACCCTGTGACTGGGGTTCACGACACCCCCTGTGACTGGGGTTCACTGCACCCTGTGACTGGTTCACGACACCCTTTGACTGGGGATTACTACACCCTGTGACGGGGATTCTAGACACACCGTGTGACTGTGGATCACTGCACCCTGTCACTGGGGTTCACTACACATCCTGTGATTGGAGTTCACCACACCCTGTGACTGGGGTTCACTACACCGTGTGACTGGGGATCACTATACCCTGTGACTGGGGTTCACCACATCCTGTGACTGGGGTTCACTACACCGTGTGACTGAGGTTCACTGCACCCTGTGACTGTGGTTCACAACACCCTGTGACCGGGGATCTCTGCACCCTGTAACTGGGGTTCACTACACCCTGTGATCGGGTTCACTGCACCGTGTGACTGGGGATCACTGCACCCTGTAACCGGGGTTCACTACACCCTGTGACTTGGGTTCACTACACCCTGTGACTGTGATTCACAACACACCGTGTGACTGGGGTTCACTACACCCTGTGACTGGGGTTCACGACACCCCCTGTGACTGGGGTTCACTACACCCTGTGGCTGCGGTTCTCTACACCCTGTGACTGGGGATCACTACACCCTGTGACTGGGTTTTACAACACCCGGTAACTGGGGTTCACTACACACTCTGTGAATGGGTTCACTGCACCCTGTGACTGGGGTTCACTGCACCCTGTGACTGGGAATCAATACACCCTGTGACTGGGGTTCACTACACCCTGTGACTGGGGTTCACTACACCGTGTGACTGGGGTTCACTGCACCCTGTGACTGGTTCATGACACCCTTTGACTGGGGATCACTACACCCTGTGACGGGGGTTCTCGACACCGTGTGACTGTGGATCGCTGCACCCTGTGACTGGGGTTCACTACACCCTGTGACTGGGGTTCACTACACCCTGTCACTGGGGTTCACTACACATCCTGTGATTGGGGTTCACCACACCCTGTGACTGGGGTTCACTACACCCTGTGACTGGGGTTCACGACACCCTGTCACTGGGGTTCACGACACATCCTGTGATTGGGGTTCACCACACCCTGTGACTTGGGTTCACGACACCCTGTGACTGCGATTCACAGCACACCGTGTGACTGGGGTTCACTACACCCTGTGACTGGGGTTCACGACACCCACTGTGACTGGGGTTCACTACACCCTGTGACTGGGTTTTACTACACCCGGTGACTGGGGTTCACTGCACCCTGTGACTGCAGTTCACTACACACCCTGTGACTGCGGTTCACTACACCCTATGACTGGGGTTCACCACATCCTGTGACTGGGGTTCGCTACACCGTGTGACTGAGGTTCACTACACCCTGTGACTGTGGTTCACGACACCCTGTGACTGGGGATCACTACACCCTGTGACTGGGGATCACTACACCCTGTGACTGGGGATCACTACACCCTGTGACTGCAGTTCAGTACACACCCTGTGACTGCGGTTCACTACACCCTGCGACTGGGGTTCACCACATCCTGTGACTGGGGTTCACTACACCCTGTGACTGGGGTTCACTACACCCTGCGACTGGATTTCACTACACCTTGTGACTGGGATTCACAACACACCGTGTGACTGGGGTTCACTACACCCTGTGACTGGGGTTCACTACACCCTGTGGCTGCGGTTCACTACACCCTGTGACTGGGGTTCACTACACCCTGTGACTGAGTTTTACTACACCCGGTGACTGGGGTTCACTACACCCTGTGACTGGTGTTCACGACACCCTGTGACTGAGGTTCACTGCATCCTGTGGCTGGGGTTCACTGCACCCTGTGACTGTGGTTCACTACACCCTGTGACTGGGGATCACTACACCCTGCGACTAGGGTTCACTACACCCTGTGACTGGGGTTCACTACACCCTGTGACGAGGATTCACTGCACCCTGTGCATGTGGATCACTACACCCTGTGACTGGGGTTCACTACACCCTGTGACTGGGGTTCACTACACCATGTGACTCGGATTCACAAAACACCGTATGACTGGGGTTCACTACACCCTGTGACTGGGTTTCACTGCACCCGGTGACTGGGGTTCACTACACCCTGTGACAGGGGTTCACTACACACCCTGTGACTGGTGTTCACTACACCCTGTGACTGCGGTAGACTACACCCTGTCACTGGGGTTCACTGCACACCCTGTGATTGGGGTTCACCACACCCTGTGACTGGGGTTCACTATAACCTGTGACTGGGGTTCTCTGCACCCTGTGACTGTGGTTCACGACACCCTGTGACCGGGTATCACTGCACCCTGTAACTGGGGTTCACTACACCCTGTGATCGGGTTCACTGCACCGTGTGACTGGGGATCACTGCACCCTGTAACCGGGGTTCACTACACCCTGTGACTTGGGTTCACTACACCCTGTGACTGTGATTCACAACACACCGTGTGACTGGGGTTCACTACACCCTGTGAAGGGGTTCACGACACCCCCTGTGACTGGGGTTCACTACACCCTGTGGCTGGGTTTTACTACACCCGGTAACTGGGGTTCACTACACCCTGTGACTGGGGTTCACTACATCCTGTGACTGGGTTTTACTACACCCGGTAACTGGGGTTCACCACATCCTGTGACTGGGGTTCGCTACACCGTGTGACTGAGGTTCACTACACCCTGTGACTGTGGTTCACGACACCCTGTGACTGGGGATCACTACACCCTGTGACTGCAGTTCACTACACACCCTGTGACTGCGGTTCACTACACCCTGCGACTGGGGTTCACCACATCCTGTGACTGGGGTTCACTACACCCTGTGACTGGGGTTCACTACACCCTGCGACTGGATTTCACTACACCTTGTGACTGGGATTCACAACACACCGTGTGACTGGGGTTCACTACACCCTGTGACTGGGGTTCACTACACCCTGTGGCTGCGGTTCACTACACCCTGTGACTGGGGTTCACTACACCCTGTGACTGGGGATCACTACACCCTGCGACTGGGGTTCTCTACACGCTGTGACTGGGGTTCACTACACCCTGTGACGAGGATTCACTGCACCCTGTGCATGTGGATCACTACACCCTGTGACTGGGGTTCACTACACCCTGTGACTGGGGTTCACTACACCATGTGACTCGGATTCACAAAACACCGTATGACTGAGGTTCACTACACCCTGTGACTGGGTTTCACTGCACCCGGTGACTGGGGTTCACTACACCCTGTGACAGGGGTTCACTACACACCCTGTGACTGGTGTTCACTACACCCTGTGACTGCGGTAGACTACACCCTGTCACTGGGGTTCACTGCACACCCTGTGATTGGGGTTCACCACACCCTGTGACTGGGGTTCACTATAACCTGTGACTGGGGTTCTCTGCACCCTGTGACTGTGGTTCACGACACCCTGTGACTGGGGTTCACTACACCCTGTGACTGGGGTTCACTACACCCTGTCACTGGGGTTCACTGCACACCCTGTGATTGGGGTTCACCACACCCTGTGACTGGGGTTCACCACATCCTGTGACTGGGGTTCTCTGCACCCTGTGACTGTGGTTCACGACACCCTGTGACCGGGGATCACTGCACCCTGTAACTGGGGTTCACTACACCCTGTGATCGGGTTCACTGCACCGTGTGACTGGGGATCACTGCACCCTGTAACCGGGGTTCACTACACCCTGTGACTTGGGTTCACTACACCCTGTGACTGTGATTCACAACACACCGTGTGACTGGGGTTCACTACACCCTGTGAAGGGGTTCACGACACCCCCTGTGACTGGGGTTCACTACACCCTGTGGCTGCGGTTCACTACACCCTGTGACTGGGGTTCACTACATCCTGTGACTGGGTTTTACTACACCCGGTAACTGGGGTTCATTACACACTCTGTGAATGGGTTCACTGCACCCTGTGACTGGGGTTCACTGCACCCTGTGACTGGGAATCAATACACCCTGTGACTGGGGTTCACTACACCCTGTGACTGGGGTTCACTACACCGTGTGACTGGGGTTCACGACACCCTTTGACTGGGGATCACTACACCCTGTGACGGGGGTTCTAGACACACCGTGTGACTGTGGATCACTGCACCCTGTGACTGGGGTTCACTACACCCTGTGACTGGGGTTCACCACATCCTGTGACTTGGGTTCACTACAACCTGTGACTGCGATTCACAGCACACCGTGTGACTGGGGTTCACTACACCCTGTGACTGGGGTTCACAACACCCGCTGTGACTGGGGTTCACTACACCCTGTGGCTGGGTTTTACTACACCCGGTGACTGGGGTTCACTACACCCTGTGACTGTGGTTCACTACACACCCTGTGACTGGGGTTCACTACACCCTGTGACTGGGGTTCACTGCACCCTGTGACTGGGGATCACTACACCCTGTCACTGGGGTTCACTGCACACCCTGTGACTGGGGTTCACCACACCCTGTGACTGGGGTTCACTACACCCTGTGACTGGGGTTCACCACACCCTGTGACTGGGGTTCACGACACCCCCTGTGACTGGGGTTCACTACACCCTGCGGCTGCGGTTCTCTACACCCTGTGACTGGGGATCACTACACCCTGTGACTGGGTTTTACTACACCCGGTAACTGGGGTTCACTACACACTCTGTGAATGGGTTCACTGCACCCTGTGACTGGGGTTCACTGCACCCTGTGACTGGGAAATCAATACACCCTGTGACTGGGGTTCACTACACCCTGTGACTGGGGTTCACTACACCGTGTGACTGGGGTTCACTGCACCCTGTGACTGGTTCACGACACCCTTTGACTGGGGATCACTACACCCTGTGACGGGGGTTCTAGACACACCGTGTGACTGTGGATCACTGCACCTTGTGACTGGGGTTCACTACACCCTGTGACTGGGGTTCACTACACCCTGTCACTGGGGTTCACTACACATCCTGTGATTGGGGTTCACCACACCCTGTGACTGGGGTTCACTACACCCTGTGACTGGGGTTCACTACACCCTGTCACTCGGGTTCACTACACATCCTGTGATTGGGGTTCACCACACCCTGTGACTTGGGATCACTACACCCTGTGACTGCGATTCACAGCACACCGTGTGACTGGGGTTCACTACACCGTGTGACTGGGGTTCACTACACCCTGTGACTGGGGTTCACGACACCCTGTGACTGGGTTTTACTACATCCGGTTACGAGGGTTCACTGCACCCTGTGACTGCAGTTCACTACACACCCTGTGACTGCGGTTCACTACACCCTGTGACTGGGGTTCACTACACCCTGTCACTGGGGTTCACTACACCCTGTGACTGGGGATCACTACACCCTGTGACTGGGGTTCACTGCACACCCTGTGATTGGGGTTCACCACACCCTGTAACTGGGGTTCACTATAACATGTGACTGGGGTTCACTGCACCCTGTGACTGTGGTTCACTACACCATGTGATTGGGGATCACTATACCCTGTGACTGGGGTTCACCACACCCTGTGACTGGGGTTCACTACACCGTGTGACTGAGGTTCACTGCACCCTGTGACTGTGGTTCACGACACCCTGTGACTGGGGATCACTACACCCTGTGACTGGGGTTCACTACACCCTGTGACTGGGGATCACTACACCCTGTGACTGGGGTTCACGACACCCCCTGTGACTGGGGTTCACTGCACCCTGTGACTGGTTCACGACACCCTTTGACTGGGGATTACTACACCCTGTGACGGGGATTCTAGACACACCGTGTGACTGTGGATCACTGCACCCTGTCACTGGGGTTCACTACACATCCTGTGATTGGAGTTCACCACACCCTGTGACTGGGGTTCACTACACCGTGTGACTGGGGATCACTATACCCTGTGACTGGGGTTCACCACATCCTGTGACTGGGGTTCACTACACCGTGTGACTGAGGTTCACTGCACCCTGTGACTGTGGTTCACAACACCCTGTGACCGGGGATCTCTGCACCCTGTAACTGGGGTTCACTACACCCTGTGACTGGGGTTCACTACACCATGTGACTCGGATTCACAACACACCGTATGACTGGGGTTCACTATAACCTGTGACTGGGGTTCTCTGCACCCTGTGACTGTGGTTCACGACACCCTGTGACCGGGGATCACTGCACCCTGTAACTGGGGTTCACTACACCCTGTGATCGGGTTCACTGCACCGTGTGACTGGGGATCACTGCACCCTGTAACCGGGGTTCACTACACCCTGTGACTTGGGTTCACTACACCCTGTGACTGTGATTCACAACACACCGTGTGACTGGGGTTCACTACACCCTGTGACTGGGGTTCACGACACCCCCTGTGACTGGGGTTCACTACACCCTGTGGCTGCGGTTCTCTACACCCTGTGACTGGGGATCACTACACCCTGTGACTGGGTTTTACTACACCCGGTAACTGGGGTTCACTACACACTCTGTGAATGGGTTCACTGCACCCTGTGACTGGGGTTCACTGCACCCTGTGACTGGGAATCAATACACCCTGTGACTGGGGTTCACTACACCCTGTGATCGGGTTCACTGCACCGTGTGACTGGGGATCACTGCACCCTGTAACCGGGGTTCACTACACCCTGTGACTTGGGTTCACTACACCCTGTGACTGTGATTCACAACACACCGTGTGACTGGGGTTCACTACACCCTGTGGCTGCGGTTCACTACACCCTGTGACTGGGGATCACTGCACCCTGTAACCGGGGTTCACTACACCCTGTGACTTGGGTTCACTACACCCTGTGACTGTGATTCACAACACACCGTGTGACTGGGGTTCACTACACCCTGTGGCTGGGGTTCACGACACCCCCTGTGACTGGGGTTCACTACACCCTGTGGCTGGGTTTTACTACACCCGGTAACTGGGGTTCACTACACCCTGTGACTGGGGTTCACTACATCCTGTGACTGGGTTTTACTACACCCGGTAACTGGGGTTCACCACATCCTGTGACTGGGGTTCGCTACACCGTGTGACTGAGGTTCACTACACCCTGTGACTGTGGTTCACGACACCCTGTGACTGGGGATCACTACACCCTGTGACTGCAGTTCACTACACACCCTGTGACTGCGGTTCACTACACCCTGCGACTGGGGTTCACCACATCCTGTGACTGGGGTTCACTACACCCTGTGACTGGGGTTCACTACACCCTGCGACTGGATTTCACTACACCTTGTGACTGGGATTCACAACACACCGTGTGACTGGGGTTCACTACACCCTGTGACTGGGGTTCACTACACCCTGTGGCTGCGGTTCACTACACCCTGTGACTGGGGTTCACTACACCCTGTGACTGGGGATCACTACACCCTGCGACTGGGGTTCTCTACACCCTGTGACTGGGGTTCACTACACCCTGTGACTGGGGATCACTACACCCTGTGACTGGGGTTCTCTACACGCTGTGACTGGGGTTCACTACACCCTGTGACGAGGATTCACTGCACCCTGTGCATGTGGATCACTACACCCTGTGACTGGGGTTCACTACACCCTGTGACTGGGGTTCACTACACCATGTGACTCGGATTCACAAAACACCGTATGACTGAGGTTCACTACACCCTGTGACTGGGTTTCACTGCACCCGGTGACTGGGGTTCACTACACCCTGTGACAGGGGTTCACTACACACCCTGTGACTGGTGTTCACTACACCCTGTGACTGCGGTAGACTACACCCTGTCACTGGGGTTCACTGCACACCCTGTGATTGGGGTTCACCACACCCTGTGACTGGGGTTCACCACATCCTGTGACTGGGGTTCTCTGCACCCTGTGACTGTGGTTCACGACACCCTGTGACCGGGGATCACTGCACCCTGTAACTGGGGTTCACTACACCCTGTGATCGGGTTCACTGCACCGTGTGACTGGGGATCACTGCACCCTGTAACCGGGGTTCACTACACCCTGTGACTTGGGTTCACTACACCCTGTGACTGTGATTCACAACACACCGTGTGACTGGGGTTCACTACACCCTGTGAAGGGGTTCACGACACCCCCTGTGACTGGGGTTCACTACACCCTGTGGCTGCGGTTCACTACACCCTGTGACTGGGGTTCACTACATCCTGTGACTGGGTTTTACTACACCCGGTAACTGGGGTTCATTACACACTCTGTGAATGGGTTCACTGCACCCTGTGACTGGGGTTCACTGCACCCTGTGACTGGGAATCAATACACCCTGTGACTGGGGTTCACTACACCCTGTGACTGGGGTTCACTACACCGTGTGACTGGGGTTCACGACACCCTTTGACTGGGGATCACTACACCCTGTGACGGGGGTTCTAGACACACCGTGTGACTGTGGATCACTGCACCCTGTGACTGGGGTTCACTACACCCTGTGACTGGGGTTCACCACATCCTGTGACTTGGGTTCACTACAACCTGTGACTGCGATTCACAGCACAGCGTGTGACTGGGGTTCACTACACCCTGTGACTGGGGTTCACTACACCCTGTGGCTGGGTTTTACTACACCCGGTGACTGGGGTTCACTACACCCTGTGACTGTGGTTCACTACACACCCTGTGACTGGGGTTCACTACACCCTGTGACTGGGGTTCACTGCACCCTGTGACTGGGGATCACTACACCCTGTCACTGGGGTTCACTGCACACCCTGTGATTGGGGTTCACCACACCCTGTGACTGGGGTTCACTATAACATGTGACTGGGGTGCACTGCACCCTGTGACTGTGGTTCACTACACCATGTGATTGGGGATCACTATACCCTGTGACTGGGGTTCACCACACCCTGTGACTGGGGTTCACTACACCCTGTGACTGGGGTTCACCACACCCTGTGACTGGGGTTCACGACACCCCCTGTGACTGGGGTTCACTACACCCTGCGGCTGCAGTTCTCTACACCCTGTGACTGGGGATCACTACACCCTGTGACTGGGTTTTACTACACCCGGTAACTGGGGTTCACTACACACTCTGTGAATGGGTTCACTGCACCCTGTGACTGGGGTTCACTGCACCCTGTGACTGGGAAATCAATACACCCTGTGACTGGGGTTCACTACACCCTGTGACTGGGGTTCACTACACCGTGTGACTGGGGTTCACTGCACCCTGTGACTGGTTCACGACACCCTTTGACTGGGGATCACTACACCCTGTGACGGGGGTTCTAGACACACCGTGTGACTGTGGATCACTGCACCTTGTGACTGGGGTTCACTACACCCTGTGACTGGGGTTCACTACACCCTGTCACTGGGGTTCACTACACATCCTGTGATTGGGGTTCACCACACCCTGTGACTGGGGTTCACTGCACCCTGTGACTGGGGTTCACAACACCCTGTCACTGGGGTTCACTACACCCTGTGACTGGGGATCACTACACCCTGCGACTGGGGTTCTCTACACCCTGTGACTGGGGTTCACTACACCCTGTGACGAGGATTCACTGCACCCTGTGCATGTGGATCACTACACCCTGTGACTGGGGTTCACTACACCCTGTCACTGGGGTTCACTACACCATGTGACTCGGATTCAAAACACACCGTATGACTGGGGTTCACTACACCCTGTGACTGGGTTTCACTGCACTCGGTGACTGGGGTTCACTACACCCTGTGACAGGGGTTCACTACACACCCTGTGACTGGTGTTCACTACACCCTGTGACTGCGGTAGACTACACCCTGTCACTGGGATTCACTGCACACCCTGTGATTGGGGTTCACCACACCCTGTGACTGGGGTTCACTATAACCTGTGACTGGGGTTCTCTGCACCCTGTGACTGTGGTTCACGACACCCTGTGACCGGGGATCACTGCACCCTGTAACTGGGGTTCACTACACCCTGTGATCGGGTTCACTGCACCGTGTGACTGGGGATCACTGCACCCTGTAACCGGGGTTCACTACACCCTGTGACTTGGGTTCACTACACCCTGTGACTGTGATTCACAACACACCGTGTGACTGGGGTTCACTACACCCTGTGACTGGGGTTCACGACACCCCCTGTGACTGGGGTTCACTACACCCTGTGGCTGCGGTTCTCTACACCCTGTGACTGGGGATCACTACACCCTGTGACTGGGTTTTACTACACCCGGTAACTGGGGTTCACTACACACTCTGTGAATGGGTTCACTGCACCCTGTGACTGGGGTTCACTGCACCCTGTGACTGGGAATCAATACACCCTGTGACTGGGGTTCACTACACCCTGTGACTGGGGTTCACTACAGCGTGTGACTGGGGTTCACTGCACCCTGTGACTGGTTCACGACACCCTTTGACTGGGGATCACTACACCCTGTGACGGGGGTTCTAGACACACTGTGTGACTGTGGATCACTGCACCCTGTGACTGGGGTTCACTGCACCCTGTGACTGGGAAATCAATACACCCTGTGACTGGGGTTCACTACACCCTGTGACTGGGGTTCACTACACCGTGTGACTGGGGTTCACTGCACCCTGTGACTGGTTCACGACACCCTTTGACTGGGGATCACTACACCCTGTGACGGGGGTTCTAGACACACCGTGTGACTGTGGATCACTGCACCTTGTGATTGGGGTTCACTACACCCTGTGACTGGGGTTCACTACACCCTGTCACTGGGGTTCACTACACATCCTGTGATTGGGGTTCACCACACCCTGTGACTGGGGTTCACTGCACCCTGTGACTGGGGTTCACGACACCCTGTCACTGGGATTCACTACACCCTGTGACTGGGGATCACTAAAACCTGCGACTGGGGTTCTCTACACCCTGTGACTGGGGTTCACTACACCCTGTGACGAGGATTCACTGCACCCTGTGCATGTGGATCACTACACCCTGTGACTGGGGTTCACTACACCCTGTGACTGGGGTTCACTACACCATGTGACTCGGATTCACAACACACCGTATGACTGGGGTTCACTACACCCTGTGACTGGGTTTCACTGCACTCGGTGACTGGGGTTCACTACACCCTGTGACAGGGGTTCACTACACACCCTGTGACTGGTGTTCACTACACCCTGTGACTGCGGTAGACTACACCCTGTCACTGGGATTCACCGCACACCCTGTGATTGGGGTTCACCACACCCTGTGACTGGGGTTCACTATAACCTGTGACTGGGGTTCTCTGCACCCTGTGACTGTGGTTCACGACACCCTGTCACTGGGGATCACTGCACCCTGTAACCGGGGTTCACTACACCCTGTGACTTGGGTTCACTACACCCTGTGACTGTGATTCACAACACACCGTGTGACTGGGGTTCACTGCACCCTGTGACTGGTTCACGACACCCTTTGACTGGGGATCACTACACCCTGTGACGGGGGTTCTAGACACACCGTGTGACTGTGGATCGCTGCACCCTGTGACTGGGGTTCACTACACCCTGTGACTGGGGTTCTCTACACCCTGTCACTGGGGTTCACTACACATCCTGTGATTCGGGTTCACCACACCCTGTGACTGGGGTTCACTACACCCTGTGACTGGGGTTCACGACACCCTGTCACTGGGGTTCACTACACATCCTGTGATTGGGGTTCACCACACCCTGTGACTTGGGTTCACGACACCCTGTGACTGCGATTCACAGCACACCGTGTGACTGGGGTTCACTACACCCTGTGACTGGGGTTCACGACACCCACTGTGACTGGGGTTCACTACACCCTGTGACTGGGTTTTACTACACCCGGTGACTGGGGTTCACTGCATCCTGTGACTGCAGTTCACTACACACCCTGTGACTGCGGTTCACTACACCCTATGACTGGGGTTCACCACATCCTGAGACTGGGGTTCGCTACACCGTGTGACTGAGGTTCACTACACCCTGTGACTGTGGTTCACGACACCCTGTGACTGGGGATCACTACACCCTGTGACTGGGGATCACTACACCCTGTGACTGGGGATCACTACACCCTGTGACTGCAGTTCACTACACACCCTGTGACTGCGGTTCACTACACCCTGTGACTGGGGTTCACCACATCCTGTGACTGGGGTTCACTACACCCTGTGACTGGGGTTCACTACACCCTGCGACTGGATTTCACTACACCTTGTGACTGGGATTCACAACACACCGTGTGACTGGGGTTCACTACACCCTGTGACTGGGTTTTACTGCACCCGGTGACTGGGGTTCACTACACCCTGTGACTGGTGTTCACGACACCCTGTGACTGGGGTTCACTGCATCCTGCGGCTGGGGTTCACTGCACCCTGTGACTGTGGTTCACCACACCCTGTGACTGGGGATCGCTACACCCTGCGACTGGGGTTCACTACACCCTGTGACTGGGGTTCACTACACCCTGTGACGAGGATTCACTGCACCCTGTGCATGTGGATCACTACACCCTGTGACTGGGGTTCACTGCATCCTGTGGCTGGGGTTCACTGCACCCTGTGACTGTGGTTCACTACACCCTGTGACTGTGGATCACTACACCCTGTGACTGGGGTTCACTACACCATGTGACTCGGATTCACAAAACACCGTATGACTGGGGTTCACTACACCCTGTGACTGGGTTTCACTGCACCCGGTGACTGGGGTTCACTACACCCTGTGACAGGGGTTCACTACACACCCTGTGACTGGTGTTCACTACACCCTGTGAAGGGGTTCACTGCACACCCTGTGATTGGGGTTCACCACACCCTGTGACTGGGGTTCACTATAACCTGTGACTGGGGTTCTCTGCACCCTGTGACTGTGGTTCACGACACCCTGTGACCGGGGATCACTGCACCCTGCAACTGGGGTTCACTACACCCTGTGATCGGGTTCACTGCACCGTGTGACTGGGGATCACTGCACCCTGTAACCGGGGTTCACTACACCCTGTGACTTGGGTTCACTACACCCTGTGACTGTGATTCACAACACACCGTGTGACTGGGGTTCACTACACCCTGTGAAGGGGTTCACGACACCCCCTGTGACTGGGGTTCACTACACCGTGTGACTGGGGTTCACTGCACTCTGTGACTGGTTCACGACACCCTTTGACTGTGGATCACTACACCCTGTGACGGGGTTTCTAGACACACCGTGTGACTGTATATCACTGCACCCTGTGACTGGGGTTCACTACACCCTGTGACTGGGGTTCACTACACCCTGTCACTGGGGTTCACTACACATCCTGTGATTGGGGTTCACCACACCCTGTGACTGGGGTTCACTACACCCTGTGACTGGGGTTCACGACACCCTGTCACTGGGGTTCACTACACATCCTGTGATTGGGGTTCACCACACCCTGTGACTTGGGTTCACTACACCCTGTGACTGCGATTCACAACACACCCTGTGACTGGGGTTCACTACACCCTGTGACTGGGGTTCACGACACCCCCTGTGACTGGGGTTCACTACACCCTGTGACTGGGTTTTACTACACCCGGTGACTGGGGTTCACTACACCCTGTGACTGTGGTTCACTACACACCCTGTGACTGCGGTTCACTGCATCCTGTGACTGGGGTTCACTACACCCTGTGACTGGGGTTCACTGCACCCTGTGACTGGGGATCACTACACCCTGTCACTGGGGTTCACTGCACACCCTGTGATTGGGGTTCACCACACCCTGTGACTGGGGTTCACTATAACATGTGACTGGGGTTCACTGCACCCTGTGACTGGGGTTCACTACACCCTGTCACTGGGGTTCACTACACATCCTGTGATTGGAGTTCACCACACCCTGTGACTGGGGTTCACTGCACCCTCTGACTGTGGTTCACGACACCCTGTGACTGGGGATCACTACACACTGTGACTGGGGTTCACTACACCCTGTGACTGGGGTTCACTACACCGTGTGACGAGAATACACTGCACCCTGTGCATGTGGATCACTACATCCTGTGACTGGGGTTCACTACACCCTGTGATTGGGGTTCACCACATCCTGTGACTGGGGTTCACTATAACATGTGACTGGGGTTCACTGCACCCTGTGACTGTGGTTCACTACACCATGTGACTGGGGATCACTATACCCTGTGACTGGGGTTCACCACATCCTGTGACTGGGGTTCACTACACCGTGTGACTGAGGTTCACTGCACCCTGTGACTGTGGTTCACGACACCCTGTGACTGGGAATCACTGCACCCTGTAACTGGGGTTCACTACACCCTGTGATCGGGTTCACTGCACCGTGTGACTGGGGATCACTGCACCCTGTAACCGGGGTTCACTACACCCTGTGACTTGGGTTCACTACACCCTGTGACTGTGATTCACAACACACCGTGTGACTGGGGTTCACTACACCCTGTGACTGGGGTTCACGACACCCCCTGTGACTGGGGTTCACTACACCCTGTGGCTGCGGTTCTCTACACCCTGTGACTGGGGATCACTACACCCTGTGACTGGGTTTTACTACACCCGGTATCTGGGGTTCACTACACACTCTGTGAATGGGTTCACTGCACCCTGTGACTGGGGTTCACTGCACCCTGTGACTGGGAATCAATACACCCTGTGACTTGGGTTCACTACACCCTGTGACTGGGGTTCACTACACCGTGTGACTGGGGTTCACTGCACCCTGTGACTGGTTCACGACAACCTTTGACTGGGGATCACTACACCCTGTGACGGGGGTTCTAGACACACTGTGTGACTGTGGATCACTGCACCCTGTGACTGGGGTTCACTACACCCTGTGACTGGGGTTCACTACACCCTGTCACTGGGGTTCACTACACATCCTGTGATTGGGGTTCACCACACCCTGTGACTTGGGTTCACTACACCCTGTGACTGGGGTTCACAGCACACCGTGTGACTGGGGTTCACTACACCCTGTGACTGGGGTTCATGACACCCCCTGTGACTGCGGTTCACTACACCCTGTGACTGGGTTTTACTACATCCGGTGACTAGGGTTCACTACACCCTGTGACTGCAGTTCACTACACACCCTGTGACTGCGGTTCACTACATCCTGTGACTGGGGTTCACTATAACATGTGACTGGGGTTCACTGCACCCTGTGACTGTGGTTCACTACACCATGTGACTGGGGATCACTATACCCTGTGACTGGGGTTCACCACATCCTGTGACTGGGGTTCACTACACCGTGTGACTGAGGTTCACTGCACCCTGTGACTGTGGTTCACGACACCCTGTGACTGGGAATCACTGCACCCTGTAACTGGGGTTCACTACACCCTGTGATCGGGTTCACTGCACCGTGTGACTGGGGATCACTGCACCCTGTAACCGGGGTTCACTACACCCTGTGACTTGGGTTCACTACACCCTGTGACTGTGATTCACAACACACCGTGTGACTGGGGTTCACTACACCCTGTGACTGGGGTTCACGACACCCCCTGTGACTGGGGTTCACTACACCCTGTGGCTGCGGTTCTCTACACCCTGTGACTGGGGATCACTACACCCTGTGACTGGGTTTTACTACACCCTGTGACTGGGAAATCAATACACCCTGTGACTGGGGTTCACTACACCCTGTGACTGGGGTTCACTACACCGTGTGACTGGGGTTCACTGCACCCTGTGACTGGTTCACGACACCCTTTGACTGGGGATCACTACACCCTGTGACGGGGGTTCTAGACACACCGTGTGACTGTGGATCACTGCACCTTGTGACTGGGGTTCACTACACCCTGTGACTGGGGTTCACTACACCCTGTCACTGGGGTTCACTACACATCCTGTGATTGGGGTTCACCACACCCTGTGACTGGGGTTCACTGCACCCTGTGACTGGGGTTCACGACACCCTGTCACTGGGGTTCACTACACCCTGTGACTGGGGATCACTAAAACCTGCGACTGGGGTTCTCTACACCCTGTGACTGGGGTTCACTACACCCTGTGACGAGGATTCACTGCACCCTGTGCATGTGGATCACTACACCCTGTGACTGGGGTTCACTACACCCTGTGACTGGGGTTCACTACACCATGTGACTCGGATTCACAACACACCGTATGACTGGGGTTCACTACACCCTGTGACTGGGTTTCACTGCACTCGGTGACTGGGGTTCACTACACCCTGTGACAGGGGTTCACTACACACCCTGTGACTGGTGTTCACTACACCCTGTGACTGCGGTAGACTACACCCTGTCACTGGGATTCACTGCACACTCTGTGATTGGGGTTCACCACACCCTGTGACTGGGGTTCACTATAACCTGTGACTGGGGTTCTCTGCACCCTGTGACTGTGGTTCACGACACCCTGTGACCGGGGATCACTGCACCCTGTAACTGGGGTTCATTACACCCTGTGATCGGGTTCACTGCACCGTGTGACTGGGGATCACTGCACCCTGTAACCGGGGTTCACTACACCCTGTGACTTGGGTTCACTACACCCTGTGACTGTGATTCACAACACACCGTGTGACTGGGGTTCACTGCACCCTGTGACTGGTTCACGACACCCTTTGACTGGGGATCACTACACCCTGTGACGGGGGTTCTAGACACACCGTGTGACTGTGGATCGCTGCACCCTGTGACTGGGGTTCACTACACCCTGTGACTGGGGTTCACTACACCCTGTCACTGGGGTTCACTACACATCCTGTGATTGGGGTTCACCACACCCTGTGACTGGGGTTCACTACACCCTGTGACTGGGGTTCACTACACCCTGTCACTGGGGTTCACTACACATCCTGTGATTGGGGTTCACCACACCCTGTGACTTGGGTTCACGACACCCTGTGACTGCGATTCACAGCACACCGTGTGACTGGGGTTCACTACACCCTGTGACTGGGGTTCACGACACCCACTGTGACTGGGGTTCACTACACCCTGTGACTGGGTTTTACTACACCCGGTGACTGGGGTTCACTGCATCCTGTGACTGCAGTTCACTACACACCCTGTGACTGCGGTTCACTACACCCTATGACTGGGGTTCACCACATCCTGAGACTGGGGTTCGCTACACCGTGTGACTGAGGTTCACTACACCCTGTGACTGTGGTTCACGACACCCTGTGACTGGGGATCACTACACCCTGTGACTGGGGATCACTACACCCTGTGACTGGGGATCACTACACCCTGTGACTGCAGTTCAGTACACACCCTGTGACTGCGGTTCACTACACCCTGTGACTGGGGTTCACCACATCCTGTGACTGGGGTTCACTACACCCTGTGACTGGGGTTCACTACACCCTGCGACTGGATTTCACTACACCTTGTGACTGGGATTCACAACACACCGTGTGACTGGGGTTCACTACACCCTGTGACTGGGTTTTACTGCACCCGGTGACTGGGGTTCACTACACCCTGTGACTGGTGTTCACGACACCCTGTGACTGGGGTTCACTGCATCCTGTGGCTGGGGTTCACTGCACCCTGTGACTGTGGTTCACCACACCCTGTGACTGGGGATCGCTACACCCTGCGACTGGGGTTCACTACACCCTGTGACTGGGGTTCACTACACCCTGTGACGAGGATTCACTGCACCCTGTGCATGTGGATCACTACACCCTGTGACTGGGGTTCACTGCATCCTGTGGCTGGGGTTCACTGCACCCTGTGACTGTGGTTCACTACACCCTGTGACTGTGGATCACTACACCCTGTGACTGGGGTTCACTACACCCTGTGACTGGGGTTCACTACACCATGTGACTCGGATTCACAAAACACCGTATGACTGGGGTTCACTACACCCTGTGACTGGGTTTCACTGCACCCGGTGACTGGGGTTCACTACACCCTGTGACAGGGGTTCACTACACACCCTGTGACTGGTGTTCACTACACCCTGTGAAGGGGTTCACTGCACACCCTGTGATTGGGGTTCACCACACCCTGTGACTGGGGTTCACTATAACCTGTGACTGGGGTTCTCTGCACCCTGTGACTGTGGTTCACGACACCCTGTGACCGGGGATCACTGCACCCTGTAACTGGGGTTCACTACACCCTGTGATCGGGTTCACTGCACCGTGTGACTGGGGATCACTGCACCCTGTAACCGGGGTTCACTACACCCTGTGACTTGGGTTCACTACACCCTGTGACTGTGATTCACAACACACCGTGTGACTGGGGTTCACTACACCCTGTGAAGGGGTTCACGACACCCCCTGTGACTGGGGTTCACTACACCGTGTGACTGGGGTTCACTGCACTCTGTGACTGGTTCACGACACCCTTTGACTGTGGATCACTACACCCTGTGACGGGGTTTCTAGACACACCGTGTGACTGTATATCACTGCACCCTGTGACTGGGGTTCACTACACCCTGTGACTGGGGTTCACTACACCCTGTCACTGGGGTTCACTACACATCCTGTGATTGGGGTTCACCACACCCTGTGACTGGGGTTCACTACACCCTGTGACTGGGGTTCACGACACCCTGTCACTGGGGTTCACTACACATCCTGTGATTGGGGTTCACCACACCCTGTGACTTGGGTTCACTACACCCTGTGACTGCGATTCACAACACACCGTGTGACTGGGGTTCACTACACCCTGTGACTGGGGTTCACGACACCCTGTGACTGGGTTTTACTACACCCGGTGACTGGGGTTCACTACACCCTGTGACTGTGGTTCACTACACACCCTGTGACTGCGGTTCACTGCACCCTGTGACTGGGGTTCACTACACCCTGTGACTGGGGTTCACGACACCCCCTGTGACTGGGGTTCACTACACCCTGTGACTGGGTTTTACTACACCCGGTGACTGGGGTTCACTACACCCTGTGACTGTGGTTCACTACACACCCTGTGACTGCGGTTCACTGCACCCTGTGACTGGGGTTCACTACACCCTGTGACTGGGGTTCACTGCACCCTGTGACTGGGGATCACTACACCCTGTCACTGGGGTTCACTGCACACCCTGTGATTGGGGTTCACCACACCCTGTGACTGGGGTTCACTATAACATGTGACTGGGGTTCACTGCACCCTGTGACTGGGGTTCACTACACCCTGTCACTGGGGTTGACTACACATCCTGTGATTGGAGTTCACCACACCCTGTGACTGGGGTTCACTGCACCCTCTGACTGTGGTTCACGACACCCTGTGACTGGGGATCACTACACACTGTGACTGGGGTTCACTACACCCTGTGACTGGGGTTCACTACACCGTGTGACGAGAATACACTGCACCCTGTGCATGTGGATCACTACATCCTGTGACTGGGGTTCACTACACCCTGTGATTGGGGTTCACCACATCCTGTGACTGGGGTTCACTACACCCTGTGACTGGGGTTCACTACACCCTGCGACTGGATTTCACTACACCTTGTGACTGGGATTCACAACACACCGTGTGACTGGGGTTCACTACACCCTGTGACTGGGTTTTACTGCACCCGGTGACTGGGGTTCACTACACCCTGTGACTGGTGTTCACGACACCCTGTGACTGGGGTTCACTGCATCCTGTGGCTGGGGTTCACTGCACCCTGTGACTGTGGTTCACCACACCCTGTGACTGGGGATCGCGACACCCTGCGACTGGGGTTCACTACACCCTGTGACTGGGGTTCACTACACCCTGTGACGAGGATTCACTGCACCCTGTGCATGTGGATCACTACACCCTGTGACTGGGGTTCACTGCATCCTGTGGCTGGGGTTCACTGCACCCTGTGACTGTGGTTCACTACACCCTGTGACTGTGGATCACTACACCCTGTGACTGGGGTTCACTACACCCTGTGACTGGGGTTCACTACACCATGTGACTCGGATTCACAAAACACCGTATGACTGGGGTTCACTACACCCTGTGACTGGGTTTCACTGCACCCGGTGACTGGGGTTCACTACACCCTGTGACAGGGGTTCACTACACACCCTGTGACTGGTGTTCACTACACCCTGTGAAGGGGTTCACTGCACACCCTGTGATTGGGGTTCACCACACCCTGTGACTGGGGTTCACTATAACCTGTGACTGGGGTTCTCTGCACCCTGTGACTGTGGTTCACGACACCCTGTGACCGGGGATCACTGCACCCTGTAACTGGGGTTCACTACACCCTGTGATCGGGTTCACTGCACCGTGTGACTGGGGATCACTGCACCCTGTAACCGGGGTTCACTACACCCTATGACTTGGGTTCACTACACCCTGTGACTGTGATTCACAACACACCGTGTGACTGGGGTTCACTACACCCTGTGAAGGGGTTCACGACACCCCCTGTGACTGGGGTTCACTACACCGTGTGACTGGGGTTCACTGCACTCTGTGACTGGTTCACGACACCCTTTGACTGTGGATCACTACACCCTGTGACGGGGTTTCTAGACACACCGTGTGACTGTATATCACTGCACCCTGTGACTGGGGTTCACTACACCCTGTGACTGGGGTTCACTACACCCTGTCACTGGGGTTCACTACACATCCTGTGATTGGGGTTCACCACACCCTGTGACTGGGGTTCACTACACCCTGTGACTGGGGTTCACGACACCCTGTCACTGGGGTTCACTACACATCCTGTGATTGGGGTTCACCACACCCTGTGACTTGGGTTCACTACACCCTGTGACTGCGATTCACAACACACCGTGTGACTGGGGTTCACTACACCCTGTGACTGGGGTTCACGACACCCCCTGTGACTGGGGTTCACTACACCCTGTGACTGGGTTTTACTACACCCGGTGACTGGGGTTCACTACACCCTGTGACTGTGGTTCACTACACACCCTGTGACTGCGGTTCACTGCACCCTGTGACTGGGGTTCACTACACCCTGTGACTGGGGTTCACTGCACCCTGTGACTGGGGATCACTACACCCTGTCACTGGGGTTCACTGCACACCCTGTGATTGGGGTTCACCACACCCTGTGACTGGGGTTCACTATAACATGTGACTGGGGTTCACTGCACCCTGTGACTGTGGTTCACTACACCATGTGACTGGGGATCACTATACCCTGTGACTGGGGTTCACCACATCCTGTGACTGGGGTTCACTACACCGTGTGACTGAGGTTCACTGCACCCTGTGACTGTGGTTCACGACACCCTGTGACTGGGAATCACTGCACCCTGTAACTGGGGTTCACTACACCCTGTGATCGGGTTCACTGCACCGTGTGACTGGGGATCACTGCACCCTGTAACCGGGGTTCACTACACCCTGTGACTTGGGTTCACTACACCCTGTGACTGTGATTCACAACACACCGTGTGACTGGGGTTCACTACACCCTGTGACTGGGGTTCACGACACCCCCTGTGACTGGGGTTCACTACACCCTGTGGCTGCGGTTCTCTACACCCTGTGACTGGGGATCACTACACCCCGTGACTGGGTTTTACTACACCCGGTAACTGGGGTTCACTACACACTCTGTGAATGGGTTCACTGCACCCTGTGACTGGGGTTCACTGCACCCTGTGACTGGGAATCAATACACCCTGTGACTGGGGTTCACTACACCCTGTGACTGGGGTTCACTACACCGTGTGACTGGGGTTCACTGCACCCTGTGACTGGTTCACGACAACCTTTGACTGGGGATCACTACACCCTGTGACGGGGGTTCTAGACACACTGTGTGACTGTGGATCAGTGCACCCTGTGACTGGGGTTCACTACACCCTGTGACTGGGGTTCACTACACCCTGTCACTGGGGTTCACTACACATCCTGTGATTGGGGTTCACCACACCCTGTGACTTGGGTTCACTACACCCTGTGACTGGGGTTCACAGCACACCGTGTGACTGGGGTTCACTACACCCTGTGACTGGGGTTCACGACACCATGTGATTGGGGATCACTATACCCTGTGACTGGGGTTCACCACACCCTGTGACTGGGGTTCACTACACCGTTTGACTGAGGTTCACTGCACCCTGTGACTGTGGTTCACGACACCCTGTGACTGGTGTTCACGACACCCTGTGACTGGGGTTCACTGCATCCTGTGGCTGGGGTTCACTGCACCCTGTGACTGTGGTTCACCACATCCTGTGACTGGGGATCGCTACACCCTGCGACTGGGGTTCACTACACCCTGTGACTGGGGTTCACTACACCCTGTGACGAGGATTCACTGCACCCTGTGCATGTGGATCACTACACCCTGTGACTGGGGTTCACTGCATCCTGTGGCTGGGGTTCACTGCACCCTGTGACTGTGGTTCACTACACCCTGTGACTGTGGATCACTACACCCTGTGACTGGGGTTCACTACACCCTGTGACTGGGGTTCACTACACCATGTGACTCGGATTCACAAAACACCGTATGACTGGGGTTCACTACACCCTGTGACTGGGTTTCACTGCACCCGGTGACTGGGGTTCACTACACCCTGTGACAGGGGTTCACTACACACCCTGTGACTGGTGTTCACTACACCCTGTGAAGGGGTTCACTGCACACCCTGTGATTGGGGTTCACCACACCCTGTGACTGGGGTTCACTATAACCTGTGACTGGGGTTCTCTGCACCCTGTGACTGTGGTTCACGACACCCTGTGACCGGGGATCACTGCACCCTGTAACTGGGGTTCACTACACCCTGTGATCGGGTTCACTGCACCGTGTGACTGGGGATCACTGCACCCTGTAACCGGGGTTCACTACACCCTGTGACTTGGGTTCACTACACCCTGTGACTGTGATTCACAACACACCGTGTGACTGGGGTTCACTACACCCTGTGAAGGGGTTCACGACACCCCCTGTGACTGGGGTTCACTACACCGTGTGACTGGGGTTCACTGCACACTGTGACTGGTTCACGAGACCCTTTGACTGTGGATCACTACACCCTGTGACGGGGTTTCTAGACACACCGTGTGACTGTATATCACTGCACCCTGTGACTGGGGTTCACTACACCCTGTGACTGGGGTTCACTACACCCTGTCACTGGGGTTCACTACACATCCTGTGATTGGGGCTCACCACACCCTGTGACTGGGGTTCACTACACCCTGTGACTGGGGTTCACGACACCCTGTCACTGGGGTTCACTACACATCCTGTGATTGGGGTTCACCACACCCTGTGACTTGGGTTCACTACACCCTGTGACTGCGATTCACGACACCCCCTGTGACTGGGGTTCACTACACCCTGTGACTGGGTTTTACTACACCCGGTGACTGGGGTTCACTACACCCTGTGACTGTGGTTCACTACACACCCTGTGACTGCGGTTCACTGCACCCTGTGACTGGGGTTCACTACACCCTGTGACTGGGGTTCACTGCACCCTGTGACTGGGGATCACTACACCCTGTCACTGGGGTTCACTGCACACCCTGTGATTGGGGTTCACCACACCCTGTGACTGGGGTTCACTATAACATGTGACTGGGGTTCACTGCACCCTGTGACTGGGGTTCACTACACCCTGTCACTGGGGTTCACTACACATCCTGTGATTGGAGTTCACCACACCCTGTGACTGGGGTTCACTGCACCCTCTGACTGTGGTTCACGACACCCTGTGACTGGGGATCACTACACCCTGTGACTGGGGTTCACTACACCCTGTGACTGGGGTTCACTACACCGTGTGACGAGAATACACTGCACCCTGTGCATGTGGATCACTACATCCTGTGACTGGGGTTCACTACACCCTGTGACTGCGGTTCACTACATCCTGTGACTGGGGTTCACTATAACATGTGACTGGGGTTCACTGCACCCTGTGACTGTGGTTCACTACACCATGTGACTGGGGATCACTATACCCTGTGACTGGGGTTCACCACATCCTGTGACTGGGGTTCACTACACCGTGTGACTGAGGTTCACTGCACCCTGTGACTGTGGTTCACGACACCCTGTGACTGGGAATCACTGCACCCTGTAACTGGGGTTCACTACACCCTGTGATCGGGTTCACTGCACCGTGTGACTGGGGATCACTGCACCCTGTAACCGGGGTTCACTACACCCTGTGACTTGGGTTCACTACACCCTGTGACTGTGATTCACAACACACCGTGTGACTGGGGTTCACTACACCCTGTGACTGGGGTTCACTACACCCTGTGGCTGCGGTTCTCTACACCCTGTGACTGGGTTTTACTACACCCGGTAACTGGGGTTCACTACACACTCTGTGAATGGGTTCACTGCACCCTGTGACTGGGGTTCACTGCACCCTGTGACTGGGAATCAATACACCCTGTGACTGGGGTTCACTACACCCTGTGACTGGGGTTCACTACACCGTGTGACTGGGGTTCACTGCACCCTGTGACTGGTTCACGACAACCTTTGACTGGGGATCACTACACCCTGTGACGGGGGTTCTAGACACACTGTGTGACTGTGGATCACTGCACCCTGTGACTGGGGTTCACTACACCCTGTGACTGGGGTTCACTACACCCTGTCACTGGGGTTCACTACACATCCTGTGATTGGGGTTCACCACACCCTGTGACTTGGGTTCACTACACCCTGTGACTGGGGTTCACAGCACACCGTGTGACTGGGGTTCACTACACCCTGTGACTGGGGTTCACGACACCCCCTGTGACTGCGGTTCACTACACCCTGTGACTGGGTTTTACTACATCCGGTGACTAGGGTTCACTACACCCTGTGACTGCAGTTCACTACACACCCTGTGACTGCGGTTCACTACATCCTGTGACTGGGGTTCACTATAACATGTGACTGGGGTTCACTGCACCCTGTGACTGTGGTTCACTACACCATGTGAGTGGGGATCACTATACCCTGTGACTGGGGTTCACCACATCCTGTGACTGGGGTTCACTACACCGTGTGACTGAGGTTCACTGCACCCTGTGACTGTGGTTCACGACACCCTGTGACTGGGAATCACTGCATCCTGCAACTGGGGTTCACTACACCCTGTGATCGGGTTCACTGCACCGTGTGACTGGGGATCACTGCACCCTGTAACCGGGGTTCACTACACCCTGTGACTTGGGTTCACTACACCCTGTGACTGTGATTCACAACACACCGTGTGACTGGGGTTCACTACACCCTGTGACTGGGGTTCACGACACCCCCTGTGACTGGGGTTCACTACACCCTGTGGCTGCGGTTCTCTACACCCTGTGACTGGGGATCACTACACCCTGTGACTGGGTTTTACTACACCCGGTAACTGGGGTTCACTACACACTCTGTGAATGGGTTCACTGCACCCTGTGACTGTGGTTCACTGCACCCTGTGACTGGGGTTCACTACACCCTGTGACTGGGGTTCACTACACCGTGTGACTGGGGTTCACTGCACCCTGTGACTGGTTCACGACAACCTTTGACTGGGGATCACTACACCCTGTGACGGGGGTTCTAGACACACTGTGTGACTGTGGATCACTGCACCCTGTGACTGGGGTTCACTACACCCTGTGACTGGGGTTCACTACACCCTGTCACTGGGGTTCACTACACATCCTGTGATTGGGGTTCACCACACCCTGTGACTTGGGTTCACTACACCCTGTGACTGGGGTTCACAGCACACCGTGTGACTGGGGTTCACTACACCCTGTGACTGGGGTTCATGACACCCCCTGTGACTGCGGTTCACTACACCCTGTGACTGGGTTTTACTACACCCGGTGACTGGGGTTCACTGCATCCTGTGACTGCAGTTCACTACACACCCTGTGACTGCGGTTCACTACACCCTATGACTGGGGTTCACCACATCCTGAGACTGGGGTTCGCTACACCGTGTGACTGAGGTTCACTACACCCTGTGACTGTGGTTCACGACACCCTGTGACTGGGGATCACTACACCCTGTGACTGGGGATCACTACACCCTGTGACTGGGGATCACTACACCCTGTGACTGCAGTTCACTACACACCCTGTGACTGCGGTTCACTACACCCTGTGACTGGGGTTCACCACATCCTGTGACTGGGGTTCACTACACCCTGTGACTGGGGTTCACTACACCCTGCGACTGGATTTCACTACACCTTGTGACTGGGATTCACAACACACCGTGTGACTGGGGTTCACTACACCCTGTGACTGGGGTTCACTACACCCTGTGACTGGGTTTTACTACATCCGGTGACTAGGGTTCACTACACCCTGTGACTGCAGTTCACTACACACCCTGTGACTGCGGTTCACTACACCCTGTGACTGGGGTTCACTACACCCTGTGACTGGGGTTCACTACACCCTGTGACTGGGGATCACTACACCCTGTGACTGGGGTTCACTGCACACCCTGTGATTGGGGTTCACCACACCCTGTGACTGGGGTTCACTATAACATGTGACTGGGGTTCACTGCACCCTGTGACTGTGGTTCACTACACCATGTGATTGGGGATCACTATACCCTGTGACTGGGGTTCACCACACCCTGTGACTGGGGTTCACTACACCTTGTGACTGGGATTCACAACACACCGTGTGACTGGGGTTCACTACACCCTGT